>NW_028301565.1:3720000-3875000 GCF_042242905.1 Orbicella faveolata
TTTTTTCAATTAATTTTATCCATGAATCATGTGTTTTTCAAATTATGGTAAGCCTTATGTACAAATTTCTGGAAGTGGTTAAAAGTCATTTCTGTAACCTAGCTGTGAATTATATCTGCTGTTCTAAATAACCTCTATTTGCATAACGTAATGCCAAATTATAAAAAAACCTTTGAAATACTGCCCAATTAAAGAGAACTTCAACCACACTAATGAAAATAGCATCAGTCTTTTGCAACTCAAGTAATAAGTGGCAAACAAAAGGTCTTGATAATGTAATATGCACATCTAACATAACCTCAAGAGCACCACCATCAACCTGAAAATCAAAAAGGTGAAGGATGTTGCTTTTTGATATCTTGTGTTTTAGTTGTTGTATAATAAATACATGTATGCCCACTTGATCCTAGACAAGATATACACTAGCTATATGAAGTATATGTAAACTACATGAGAGAGCTCACATTTATTGCACTTATTGTACTTTTACAATGAATGATTTTCCCAACGCGAAATTGTTCGTATATTGTTGTGTTGAATACAGTTGCTTTCATAACTCCTTTAGGAAATGAACATTTGCATTCACGAAATCAACAAGACTTAACAGTGTGTTAAAGCATCTGCATCTTCTGTAATCTTCCACGATCAATTTAACCGGCCAGAACGTTTCCAGTGTTTCGAGAACCTACACAAATTATGCAAGAAAATCAGTTTACCTTGGAAAGCTGCAGGGACCATAAGCTTTCTGTAAACCTGACGAGTGTAAGAGAAACCGCCAGCTGCTGGCAAATAGTTTGATTGCCACACTGTTTTGCCGACGAAACTTCATACTTTTCCACTTTTACTGGGATTTGACTCAACTGGAATAACAACTGATATCTGTAAACAATTTGTGACTGCTTTCCAACGTAGAGCAAGGCTATAAAATAACAGAGAGCTTTGTTACCGAATCCTAACAACATTCACACGATCTTTGCCCGCCATTTTGGTGTTTCCGTCCGATCCCATAATCCTTCGGTGAATCTGATAAATGAATACTTTTGACCAGCAGATTCCCTTTCCAAAGGAGTCGGTTATTTGTGCGCAATTTCGAATCCAAGAAGGTAGTTTTCAGCAGCAAGAAACATGGAATGATTTGTCCAAGTTCAAATGAGTATCTTGATTGCTTCGGTGAAAGAAAGGCAAGTCACAGAAAAGTAAGTATATCATAATTGTTGCTCAACGTTAAAGTTAGCTGCTCAATCTTTGAATCGAAATCAATGTTGTGGCTGAAGAAATTTCGTTGTTATATTTATTTCGCGATCACTGAAACACAAGAAAAACGTTTGTTCTCCTGATTTTATTAGCACCCGTAACGAGGAAATTATTCACACGCATTTCCTATGTATGAAATGCTTGCATAATAGCTTGTTAGTGTGCTTTTTGAAGAGGTAACTTAAAGTTTACACTGAATTGATTTGAAGCTACAGATCACGCTCGATACACTTCACTACCGCATTGCCTACATACTGCTCTTTTACTGCTCTCAATTGATTAATGAAAAACAATGTTAATTCTATCGCTATTTATAAAAATATTTAGCTTCAATTACTTCATTGCAGAGCAGAGGAAAAAAAAAGGCAAGAATAGCGGCCGTCAATCCGAAACGAACACATTAAAGCAGAAAACGGAGGTGGCGCAGACGGCAGCTGAGTCCTGATTAAAATTCTTGTTATCTTTGATGTGAACTTTAAATAACAGCTTGTAATTCTGGAGCCTAAATTCATATCTTTTTGAATTGAAAATAAAACCTTTCACTGTCCGGCATGAAACTGCAATTTTTGTCTCGATCGTTTGGCGTGGTTTTAAATCGTTAAAATAATGACCTATCTGTGAATATTTCATTTGTGTACTTTTCTGATGCCCTTTGCTCTGTGATCCATTTTGTCTGTAATGTGTTTAAAGTTACTATCCAATCGTTACTTTTTAGCTATCAGACATCTAGTTAATTTCTTGTGAATTATAAATAGACGGCTATTTCTGTCCTGTCACCTGATAAGGGGGATCAGAAATTCTGAATCCCTTTAAGAATTATAGGTAGATGACCGTTTTGTTCTGATAAGTTATGCACTGGGGGATCAGAATTTTTGAATCCCTTTAAGTCATGTGGGATCAGAAATTCTGAATTGTTGTAGAATTATAAATCGACAGCTCTTTCTATCATGTTAGCAGATTTGGTGGGGGAGGGGGATCAGAAATTCGCAATACTTTTAGAACCATGAACAGATAGCCGTTTTTGTCCCGTGAAGTGATGGGGATCAGAAATTCTGAATGCATTTAGAATTATAAGCAGATGACTGTTTTGCTCTGACGGGTTGTGGACTGGGGATCAGTTTTTTGAATCTATTAAAGTCTTGGGGGATCAGAAATTCTGAATCCTTTTAGAATCATAGATAGATGACCGTTTTATTCTGATAAGTTGTGGGCCGGGAGATCAGAAAATCTGAATCTCTCAAAAAAGGAAAGCGCGACGGGTGCACGATCTTTTTTACATTAAATTGTACATTTTGGTGAAATTGGATGTATTGTCCTTGGCGGACTCAACTGAACACTTCTTTTTCTCCTTCCAATAAGCCAAAACCTTTCGGAAACACAAACTTTTTCGGTATCAAATACCTGTACCCTTCGGAATTGTTCCAAATTGGAATGCCACATTTTAGTTTGGAAGGCGTTACACAGGAAAAGTTCCGCCAGTAGTAATGTGTTGTTTGTCATTTTCTTTGGACTGTTGCACTATTGCAACACTAAGCGTTAACATAGCTTGAAAAACTAAACCAAGAAGTAAAGAGCAGTCATAGATCTAGCTTTTGTTTAAGGCGCTCTCTCCGTTGAGCATCTTTGAATATCAATATCTTCGTACTCGCGATCAGTAAAAACATTGTTAATCGTTCAAGACGGTACATGAGCTCTATTAATAAGACAACGTTTGAAACAAAATGGTTATTGTTTCCCTTCAATACAGCGTCTAATAAAAAAGCAACTAAAACGAAAATTAATAATATTGGTAAATAAAAGTAGAGGTACCCTGATGACACCGAGTTGAATTAAGAATTAATTTTAAAACTTCCCATAAAGAGCACGAGTTGGCAAGCGACTACAATAAATTAACAACTTTGACATAAATATAAGTAACAATTAATTTCCAAACGGGCAGACACCTTCAATGCAAGCGCATATAATGGCATTGCAGGTTCCACTCTTCTAGTTTTTTAAGTTTTCTGTAGGCCCGTGTATTTTATATAGGTACAGTAAAATTTTCCTCTAGTTCTTGTCCGTAAATTTATGTACTGAATCACCAAATAATTTAAGTCAAAATTAATTTGGTGTGCCTGGTTCGTTGGAGAGTCTCGTTTAATTAAACTCTTGTTACCAAGGGTTTGAATTTCGTAGAATGATCAAGAAACTGAGAGCAATAACTGCTGTGTTCAGCCCAAATCGTGGGCTTTATCAGAGCAACCAAAGCATAAGCGTTTGTATTAAAACAATAACGGAACAAATTGGAATCATTGTCAAGTTTTTTTTTAGCAAAAGGTATACTACTTTCCTCATGGATCAGGGGGCACCCAACGCGTACGAATCGTTTCGGTAAATTATCTGTTCGGAAGGCCTTTAATCCCCTCTGATTTTCTTAAGAGAATTGTCGCCTCGAACTTTCGTGATATGAGAAATTTAATGTCTGTTGTTTTCGGATTGTTAAAAATGTCGTTTTGCGTACCGAAAAAAAGTCAGCTATTATAAGACCTAAGATTTTCGTGAAATGGGCAAAAGCCCTAGTGAATTTGAGAATACTCAAGTTCCCCTAGAATAACCGAACGGATAACAACTTTTTAACGCAACCTAAAATTAACCTTCAGAGCTTTAAAAGTACTCCAGATAGCCTAAAACAGCGTTTAAAAGCATTCTAGAGAAAACGGTCGTTGGGTGCCCCTGAGCAATATGATTGAATGTTGTGCATGATATTCCTTCCTCGTGTACGGGAGTAGGAGGTACTTACGTTCAAAGCAGTGATTTATTAGATTAGCGGCGACACATTGTCTACCTTCTTTAATTTGGTATCTCATTCATATGCCGAGTTCCCTGATTACAAATGAAACTCATATACAGGTGTACTCTTCTTATGTAAAACTACAGAGTAAACATAACCAATATATCACTATTTCTGAGTAAAATTGAGCTTTTGTATCAGACAGATATTTCAAATTCTGTCAACAAAGCATTGGTCTGTTTGACCGCCTAAGCAGGTTTGTATCATTTTAATCCATTTATCTTGTTTTAGAAATCAGCCCAAAGAAAAAACGCGCGCTGATTGGTTAAAAATGAGATAGATGGATAGATAGATTTTTATTAGCAAACTCATTGCAGCCGCTGGAGCGGCTGAATTACGAATTACTTTACAATAAAAAAACGAATTATATTATACAAGGAAAAATATGCAAACTATTGATAATTAAAAATATGGCTCATAATAAAAGTGTTCCTAAACCTATGTGTCTTACAAATCGGTAGCTCAAAGTATCCCCGGGTTCGTGTGCAGTAAGTGGACTCGTTACGTGGCGGCAGCAGATCATGTAGCTTATGGCATGGGTCTCTCATAATTTGATCAAATAAAGTTTCGCTCAGTGCCTGTCTCCTCTCATACAGTGAAGAGATGCCTGCAGCTACTAGAGCCTCAGCATGAGATAGGTCAGGATATATTCTCCGCAGTGCGCGCTTTTGCAGTCTTTCTATGTTATTAGATAGGTACTGCGGCAACGCATGATGGGAAACTGAGCACGCATACTCTAGGACAGGACGGATGCATGTTGTACAGAACAGTAACATATCCTTCGGGTGGACCTTCGCGCGTTTTAGCTGCTTTAAGAAATACAGGCGTGTTGCGGTCTTTTTGCAAATATAATTAACATGTACATTCCACTTGAGGTCGTCTGAAACTAAAACTCCTAATACCTTTGCGGACGAGACAACTTCGATTTGCTCATCATGATGTTTCTATAACTCGATAGAAACACAGAAAAGTTTTCGTAGTTGCGTTGTTCGTTATCATCTTTAGGCTAATTTCTAAAGAAAGAAAACATTTTCTTCGTGTTTCTGTCGAGTTAAAGAATCGCTGGTGAATGTTTAGAACTAGAAAAAGCTGTGGAAGCATTCGTGTTCTCACAGCATTTCTCGTTCCCACAAACTTCAATTCATGTTTCTTAAACTCGATAGAAACACGGAAAATGTTTTCTATAAATCGTATGCGACAGAATTGACCACCATAATTTACGATATCTTAGCGAGATATAGCCCATTGGTTTGTGGGCGTTTATTCGCCTCGGGGGTCGGTATTGTTCATGGTAGACACAATGGCTGAGAAACGAAGAAATGAGAAAGACAAAATTTTCATACTCACAAAAAAGACAATCTTAATTTTCAAAACCTTGTCCCGATATATTTCTGACTATTGTGTCTCATTCTTCTCATTTTTTAACAATACTCACAGTCGGAGCATAGGACGCCAGCGACTTCCAATATAAGTCGAAAGTACGTTACTACGTAACGTAAACCCCTCAATGGCACGTTTAATTTCATCTGAATAAAACCGGGCGGGTTTTCGCAGAAAAGTCGTCAACTGTTTACATTTAATATCAGTTTGGAGTGGCAGTTGAAGCATACAGTAAAAGTTTGAAAGAGTTCGTGTAGTAATACGAGAATGGAGAAACTTCTGCTTCCGGTTTTGTGCTTTATTGTCGTCTGTGCACATGCTAGGCCTAGAATGCCTGAGAAAGAAATCAAAAGCACGGCCAAGGAAGCGAACAGGGAATTATCTGCTGCGTAAGTAGAGGGCTCACATGCTAAATCGGTTTACCTTCTCGTTAGAGTTCGATTGGATTGATTAAAATACATTGACAATCAGATAGTGTTAACTCCTATTGATCAGCGAAATTGTTTGTTTAAAGCTTGGATCCCAATAATTTTCTCGGTTCGATTCATATTATAGAGATACGCATTCTGCCACCAAATATGCATTCAGACATAGCCGACATACATACATCGCGTTGACGTTTATCTTTAACGTACTAAAATGGACAAAAAAACCTATTTCGAGCGATGAAGTCCCAGCTTTCATAATTGTAAAAAAGCGGAAGGGACCATTGGATTGATGCATTAAAAAGTGGTACATCAAGGAGCCTAGTCAGGGACAAACAACAAACCACATTGTTCATTCAAGCTACGTGACGCAATGACAAGCCAAATTTAGTTTCCGTACGGTGATCATCAAAAAGGCGACTGAAAATAAAATGATCTTTAAGTCAAACTTCAGGTTGTCGCTGGCATTGCATTCTCCACGAAACGTTTCAGGGAGAAGAACTCCGGGAATGAAAGTCTCCTCAGAGTTTTTTTTTGAAATTAAATTCTAAAACAAGGGACGACTATACATCAATTAAAGAGGAATCTAGAATTCCTGGTGTGTTGTACTCGGGTACTGCATTCTCGAAACGTTACAGCAAGATTACAATCATTTGTATTATCTACATCCAATAACCTAATTGCGAAAGCACCCTGAAAGGAAGCGTGAGCTAAGCTTTGTACTGCTATGTAAACGCGATAGAAACAGAGAAGTAGCACGGGCAGTTGACATAATGACGGCGCACAGTTTGATAATCAAAATAAAGTAGCGATTTTCCTTTCTCTTCCTTTTCCTGCTTTGGAGAAGTTAAGGTTTCGTTGACTGCACTTTTTGAGCCGTTGCTAAGGAAACGTGTTTATCATACAGCATCGTCAGATTTAAACATGTCGGAGTTGACAGAGCTATTTCGTGGCTTTGTCATCAACAGCAGCGATTACGTCATCAGAACACACCAATGATCACGAGACTAATTCTAAACGCTCGTCAATTTATTATTTCATCCCTTCTCGTTTCTCGTCTTTGGCTCTTTTTCGCTCAGTTGCCTCTTATTAGCGATGTGCTAACCTGGCAGGGGGCCAGGTACGAGTATTCAAACTTGACTAAAAGAGCATCTAAATGTTAGTAAGTTTACCAAATATCAGTATTTTTGGTTCAAACACAAGGACGTAATGCACTTTGAAAAGGCGTGACTTTGTAGTTGGCTTTATTTGTGAACGAGCAAACCATATCGATTGTTTATACCTTGAACCTAGTCCCCTGCTTGTTTAGAACATGGCTAATTTTATGTTTTGGTTTTGGTTTGAATTTTGTAAAGCGAGACAGCATCTAAAATATAGCCGATTTGCGTGATTGTTTTAATTTCCCAGGCTCACGCAAGAAGGGCTTTTTCGCGGAGGATGACGCCATTGAGCGGAAGTTAAAATTCACTTCGTTGAGGAGCGTCACGTGATACGGTTTCGTCCATTTCAGTTAAGGGGGGAGGAATAATAATTCCTTATAGTCTGAACTGTGCACATTGGTAGAAAGGCTGACCAAGCGCCATTTTATTTCCTGTAGTATCGACACCGATAATCTGAACGGCGCTGGCAGAGACAACGCTAAACGGTGGAATAAGTGGAGCAGCAATCACAATGGAAATCATGGAAACCATGGAAACCATGGTCAAAACCATCAAAACAACAGCGGCTGGAAAAGGGCTCTCCCATAGGCAAGCAATTGTGACATTCGTTCATTTATTTACTAAGATTAATTATTTAAGGACACAAAATAAATTTAGAACCAAGTCAGTTTCTGTAAACAAGTTCTACATGTCGTGAAGCATCTAGCGGTCTATAAAATAGGGTTGAGTAAGACTTTCACATATTGAGGCTTTTTATGGTTTTTATGGCATACAATTAAATGGGATTGTATGGAATTTCGTTTATTTGTAGAACATTTTGTAATTTGGTTCTTTTCAAACTATTCATGCTATGTATTAAATTGTTTCTCACGCACATACTTTTGAAATGCTTTGTTATGCGAAGCGACTATAAAATGTTCACGGGCGATGATCTCGCTGTTACCGTTGGAACAATAGCATACGAGCTATAGACCGTACCTTTTTTTAACACACGAGTCCTTTTTGATAATAACGTTAAACGCGCGATCGGCCAAAATTTGAGGGAAAAGGTTAAAGGAACATGCCCAGATTTACGTAAAAATACGACGTTCAAATAAATAGTTATTATAAAACATTGCCATTGGCACCGCCCACAGTTCCCTTTAATTTCCTGTACACGTCGTCAATAATGTGAATTATTAAATCAAAAAATTCAGTCCAAAAGCTTATACGTTCTTATCAGTTCAAGACTATAGCCAGGTACAAAAGTGATTTGTAGCTAAGAAAAGAAGAGAAATGAATCACTTGATCTTAAACAATTTCATTAATCAGGAGTGTTACAAATAGGAATACAGCAGGCACGATAAAGGTTGATAGAATGCCAACAAGGTAATTAATGACTAAAGGCTACAAAAACGCTGTTGTAGATTGCAGCAAACTGTAACAGCTACGTTCACAGAAGCAGCGAGAGAACATTTTAGGCAGATTGTCTATAGAAATTAATTGAAACTGGACGTGGAAATCATTCAAAATCTAAAGCAGACTAATCAACAAAATTCTTTATTTTCTATATGGTAAGCCGATTAGATCACTATTTCAGCGCAGCTTAGTACAGCAAGATTGAAACTAGTATATAGATTTATAGAAAACAAACTTCACTCATACAGTTTTTATTACTAGCACAACTAGAATGAAGAGTTTTGTAAGTGTCACGAAGTACGGATAATCTTTTTTGTCTTTTTTTTAGGTCAGAAGAGAAGCTCTGAAGAGCATAGTACCACACTGACACCAAGCGAACTAATTAATAAATCACGAGTTCAGTCGATACATACTGAAATACTGCAGACAAATCAGTCATTTAGTTGCGGTACTTGAAGAGCTGTCGTAGTGTTTGTCTTTGCAGATCATTTAATCTACATATATAAGGGTATAATAAAGCTATATCAACAAAGGTGTGCCTGATCACGTGCTGTGCTTTCTACTGTTCCTCGAGATAAGTACTTTAATTTTAAGCAGCAAATAAATTGACCGTAACAAAAAAAAAAAAACCGACAAACAGCTGTAATACGTTACAAACTTTGCAATACTGACATCACGACAAGTTTCGAAAATGCCCTATTTGACATCAATTCCAAAGTTGAGCAACTAGCTAGTGTCGCCGGCTTTTTCGCCGACAACATGTAGCAATACCGGTTCTGAAGTGCACAAGCATGCGAGCAGTTACTAAGTACTCCTCTATTGGAATCTTTTAAATTCACGTGGTGTATTTATCTCTTCGTTTTTCAAAATACACATACGCACATGCCTACACTTAAATCTGATCTACTGAAAAAAATCAAAAATTGAAACGTTAAAAATCTTCTTTGATCGCAGTTCCTATTTATGGCTTAACCTTTCTACGTTTCCAGTCCCTATCTGCGCTGTACAGCGCATCTTGAGGATGATGATCGCAAATACCTTTAAAACCCGAATAGTTTTTACGCGGCCCAACAACGAGGAGTTATCATCTCTTGCAATCTTTCACTTTCAGAAAGACCAGAGGGTTTACTTTTAAAAAGTCCTCACCTCTTGACAAATGCAGTACTCCACTGGAGTTTGTTAGCATAAGGACCCAACTTTAAACACTTCACTGACGTCTTGTGCTTATGTCTGTAGCAAAAAAGCAGTTCTGATTAAATACCGTAAAATTGTTATACTAAACCCTGAGCTTAGATCTATTCCAAAGGTTTCTTCGGCGAGCTTATTTCCACGAGGGCTTATTATCGTATTGAATATTGCCTTTTAAGAATAATGGCTTAATTTTTCTTAACTATGTTACGTATGGAGCTCATCTTCTCGGGGGATGGGGTGCTTATTACCGGAATTGTATGGTATACTGAGTCCAACTAAACCAATCCTCGGCTTAAACTTAAGCAAGAGAAACACATTTAGAAGACACTTTTGCCAGGCTACAAAAGGCGTTTGTAGATATTTCTTTTACCTGCTAATTGGACAGAATAAAAAGACTGAAAACATACTTACGTCATTTCGGCCGACTTTTACATCATCTCCAAGCAAAACAAACGGAGCCCAGTACTTGAAATCTTTGTACTTTGACGACTCTCTCGTTTTCTTAATGGCGTGGTGAAGCGCCTCACTAGCACTCATTTTCCTATGGATCAGGCACTTGTAAAATATGTTCATAAAAGCTTTAGTTGCTTCATCGTCGACAGCCCACAAGGACATCAGAACAGACCGAGCACCAGATCCTAAGAAGGCGCGGGCGATTCCAACAACTCCCTCAGCTTTTAAGATCTTCCCTCTTGCACTGTGACAACAGCTGAGTACCACCAACTTGGCTCTGATACCAACTTCAGCTATCTCTTTCACTGTCAGCACGACGTCGTCTTTCAAGGGAACTCCAGTGGCAGAGCTATTTGGAGCAAGAAGTATTTCTCCTCTCTCTGCATCACCATGAGCAGCGATGTGCACTAAGCTCACATCTTTGATCCTGCGTAGAACTTCTTCCTTTGTGGCTTCCTCCCCAACAAGACAGCGTACTCCTAGTAGCGCTGAAACCATCTGCGCCTCTTCTCTGGCTTTGGGTAATGAACAAAACTCCACAGCTTTTCCATTAAAATTGACACGACCAACCTTTGGATCTCCGACTATCAATGCTCCAGTCTGGCAGTGGTAGTCTGCTGGTGAGTCTTGGATGAGCTTGAGTGTCGTTAGAGAAGGAGTTAGACGGATCCTCACTATTTCTGACAAGTATCTCCCGCTGGAATCCTGTAGGGCAGAAAACGGAATTAGGAACAACGGTCCTTCAGGAACAATCAGGACCTCCGGGCCATCAATACGATCGACAATCGGAGATATGATCATCTTGAATAAAAAATGAAGCCTTTCTTTCTTCATTTCTTCATTTCTACTGTAGTCAGGCTGGGTCGTGTCGGCTTCACTTCGGTTTGCTACAGTTGGCAACGAAGTTTCGTAACACGCTTGAAAAGAACGGTCCTCGCACTGAACACCATCTAGAGAATGTAAATCGTTTCCATTAGAATCTGTCTCATCAAAATGGGTAAAGGATATTTTCCCGCCCTTGTTTACAAACCAGAGCATGATTGTCCCCATTGGAGTACCAAAAAAGAGGAAGTTAGTTCGTTGCGTGGTAAAAAGCTTCCTAATGGCACTCAAATTTAGCGCTCTTGCATTGCTGACCTCTTGAATGCAATATTTCGTGAACAGTAAGTCCACAAGACCACGCGCCCTTCCTTGTTCCAGAGTACAGAGAGCATCAGATGGTTTGTTGAGACCAATTTGTACAAAGGAAAGCATTCTGTAAGTAGAGATATTCTCATTATCTAGTGACAGTTTATGCCTATCTTTAAGACCTGCTCGCAACTTCTCGTGAATATTGATGCTTTCCGTTAAACAATGAATTGCTTCTGGAAGATTCGTCTTCGCGAGATGAGTTCCTCCCAAGTGGTGGCAGACCCAGCGCTCACGTCGTCTTGAACCAATTTCTTTCAAAATTTTAAGTGCCTTTTCATGATACTCCAGTGACTTTTCCAACTGGCCGAGTGCGAAATACGCGCATCCAATGTTGCAGCAAGATACTCCTTCCCCATTTCGGTCGCCAACTGCTTTACATATTCGCAGATCTTTCTCAAAATACTCAACCGCCTTTTCATAACGTCCTTGAGAAAAATAAGTACTAGCGAGGTTGTTCAAAGACACTCCTTGTCCAGTCAAGTCTCCAATTTCTGTAGAGATTTTGAGACTTTGCTCCACGCATATTATCGATATTTCATCCTGGTCGCGCGCGCGATAAACTGCACCAAGATTCTGATAGCAGCCTGCTTGCCCTTTCTTGTCCCCCGTGGCTGTCATGATTGCAAGAGCTTTCATGCAGTACTCGAATGACTTTTCATATTCACCAAGAGTACGATACAGCCCAGCTTGATTGAGGCAGGCAGATCCTTCGTCATGTCGATGCCCAAGTGAGCGTATTGCTGCCAGAGCTTTCTCGTTATATTCCAGGGATTTAGCATACTCACCAAGTGTGACATATGCTTTGGAGAGATTCAGGCAAGTTCCTCCTTCACCTTTTCTGAAACCAATTTCTTGTTCGATTTTAAGTCCCTTTTCAAAGTACTCTATAGATTTGTGAAACTGGCCGAGTTGAAGGTAAATATTGCCGAGATTGTTATAGCAAGTTCCTTCTCCTTTTCGATCACCAGATTCCTTACTGATTTCTAGATCTTTCTCTTGATATTCAATCGCTTTCTTGTATCGTCCAAGATGCATGGATATAATAGAGAGATTGGTACTGCTTATTCCTTGTGCCTTCCTGTTTCCAAATTGTTCACCGACCTCAAGCGCTTTTTCTGCGTAACTGAAGGCCTTTTCATACTGGCTTAACTGAATGTACACAAGACAAAGGTGGTTACACGATTGTGCTTCTGACTCCTCCCCCTTCCTCATTGCGAGAGCTTTCTCGTGATAACTCAGTGATATTTCACACTGGCCGAGATCGAAGTACATTATACCGATATTTTCATAACATTCACTTTCTCTTCGTTTATTTCCGGCTTCTTTGACAATCTTAAGGCTCTCTTTGTTCATTTCTATGCCCTTCTCTATGTTTCCGCTCTCAGAGTATGCTTCAGCGAGAGAAATATACAACTGCCTCTCGATATCACGGGGCTCATTTGGTATGGTACCTTCCAAGTGGTCTGCCATGACGAGCCTCAGAAGTACAAAACATTCCTTGTAGAAGTTGATCGCCTTAGCGTAGCGATGAGTGTTACGAAGGAAGTCGGCGACATTCCAGGCAGTGTACAGAGCTTTGTTTGGTAACATGGCACAAGGCAATGTTTCTGGTGAAGTATTGAAAGACAATTATTTTTCTTGTCGTTAACAAATTTAATTAAATAATGGCCGGGAGAAGCCTGGGCTAGCTATTGGTAATACGGGAGATCCGTTTACACTGTTATTACTCATGATTTTGTGGCCTAGCTGTTAAACACCCACAAAAGCCGTGAACATTAATTTTTGCTATCACTTTGGCGAATTCGTGGCTTTTCTAAATGTAAACTTATCATCACCCCAAACCTCGCGAAAACTGACAGAAAAACAACACCACCACCACCCACCACTACCTTTAATAGACTATGGCTGCCATACTAGTTACGAAACTACAACGACAACGGTGACCGGGCCTGCGTTGGCCCAGCATGTAATGGGCCTACAGCCCAGTCCTAACATACGATACTAGATCACCAACAACAGAAAAGTTACTATCATAGTTAATTTGTATCAGGACGCTAGGTTTGAAGTTTTCGTTTACTACAACAAATGTGCTGTAGTTCAATTCTACCCCTGGTACAATTTGGTGTCTTTCTTCTGGAGCATGGCAATATTATAATATTATAATGCATTGGGAACAAAAGGATCGAGAATACTACATTGTACCAAGGTTAATATTTAACCACAACATAGTCTCGTACAGCATGTAGGATATGCAACCTTTGAAAAGTAGCCTGATCTTCACTCCTGCTGGTTTAATCTACGTTTCTCAGGTCGCTTTTAATTTTGCGAAGTTTTCCTCCAGATGTAAATGTTAAAAGATTTCTGCTTAATTGCTGGTTTTCAGTGTCACGCAATTAAAAATGGATCAAAATAAAAATCAAAACCGGTCAATAGATAAAGTCCAGAATCTGGGAAATGAAAGAAGGTAAATATGCAAAGACTTTTGCTAAAATTCTGGTCACAAGAATTTTTCTTATGCGAGATATGCGGAAAAATTTTTACCCAAAATTTATAGAGATTTGTATGGAGACGCCATGCTGGTGCCCATCCGTATGGGCACCAACATGGCGGCCGGAAACCAACCGAAACATCTATCACTGAGTTTTGCTACAAAACCGTGAATTTATCCCTCGAGGAACTCTAAAACATTAAAATAATCCTTTTTTCTAAGACATGAACTGTTCAGATAGCCAAGTTCCCCGAAATAAGTCAGTTTTTTAACCATCATGACAGCTCTCTAGGCCGTCATGTAAATGCCGCGTCACGCAAAAGCTTGGAAATTCAAGCGTAGTGTATTACAAAACCAAGAAACCATTCGGAGCGAAAATTTATATGAATATTAGTTTTCAGCTGCTCTTATACATCATAAAAGTAAAATCTCAGGAAGATCAATAGTTTTGCAGTTCGAATTTTAGTGACGTCTTGTGAAAACCAGCTATAAAAAACTGTTTATTTTGTGTAATGAATTGACAAAGCAACTCGCCGAAATTGATTCTTAAGCGGTCCACAAGCGGTCCGTATTTCAAAATTCGGACCGCTAAGACAGCCAATCAGAATTCTCCTTTTCATCTCGGATCAGTTCAGGCATATAATAAATAACAGAAGTGACTACTCTAGTGACTACCGGTCCACACTTCGCCGGAGGAATTCGAAAACGGAGGTTTCACTCTGAAAACACATGTTGTTTCCCGTAAACACTAGGGCGGAGAAATTTAAAAACACGTGCAACAACCACCGGTCATTTTAGATTTGTGTTTAAAAAAACTCTCGGGCAGGGAAATCACGTGATTATCGCGAGGTACGTCATCGTTTTCAAAACGCCACGTTTTCAAAATGTTTTCTGTCCACACGAAAACGAAAAGGCTCGGCGTCAGTTTCAAATTCGGTACGGTAGACCTAACCGTAGAAATAAAGCTGCGTTTTCAAATTCCTCCGGCAAAGTGTGGACGGGGCCTTAAATAACAAGGGAAGAAGGAACAATTTCGTAAATATCGACATGGGTAGTTCACTTTTAACCGGGAGTTTAAGAGCCGGTTAAACTGTACTTGTTCAAATTTTGATCTCCAAGCGCGATGATTCCTTATGGTAACTTCAGTTTGCGCAAAGACAAGGTATCTTCAGCGCCATAGAAGCCTGAAGATATACAAAAATGTGTCACTTTCTTCCGGCTATATAACTGGATGGTTTTCGATTTATTTTTTTTATTGCGTGACAGTGAACGCGATCTACAGATAGCCAAGCAAATCAGTAAGGACTTAACGAACCAGAACGCGACGCTGCCTGAAACGTCACCGGAAGTAATTTGCTCACAAAGTGCTTCACCGCGCATGCTTGGCGCTGAACTGCAATGCGTCTTCCTCACGTTCAGAGCACGAGGTTTGCACTTGCAGCATTTCCAGAAAACGTGAGTAGTTTCTGCTGAATTTGACCCAGAATTCAACTTACTTCTTCTACCTTATAGGCAAAGCTGTTTTCCTAAGTCAATGAAAATATTATTTATTGTTTAAAATACCAAAAAAACATTTTAATTTGCCTTTTACTGTAGGTCAATTGTTTACCGCTGTGATGAATGGACAACATGCAGACCCGCCGAGTTTGATACCAAAGTCGAAAACTCTCAAGTGAGGCTAATTTTTGTTTATTAGAAGAATCAATTTCCCGTCCAGTTAAACTAAAAAATTAAAGTGAGTTTAAAGTTTATGTTTATGTTCTTTATTGCAAACAAACTAAAACAGATCATTTTTTTTTTCCACGCAGTAATGTGATGTACTGGACAAGCGAGCACGATGTCCTGTTATGCAGAGAGGTTGTTTCCGAGAATCTGTACAAAACAAGAAAGTGTTCGTCGCAAAGAGGCGAAATGTGGGATAAAATAGCCAAAACTTTGAATGCGTGTCCCAAGCCTATCTTTGCTGTGGATAAAAGGTCCGTAAGGGATCATGTGGGTATTTTAATTAACCGGATCAAAAAGAAATTGAGAGCTGAGGAAAGGAGCTCGGGCATCGTGCCGCCCGAACCCACAGAACTTGAAATCTTGGTGGAAGAAATTGTGGCGCTCGAAGAAACAGCTGACGCAGAATTGAAAGAGGACGACGAAAGTGTGAAAGGAAAGGCTGAAAAAGAGAAGGCTAAGGCCACAGATATGAGACTTAAAGCGCTTGAGAAAGTGTCGGAGACGATGAAGAGACATTTAGGCGAAAATGATCAGGAAAAAGTAAAGAAAAGAGAACGCAGAAGTGGCAGCGAGACCATGTTATTCTTGTCCAAAAAAGCGGGAAAAGACCAGGAACTTAAACTTGAGGAACTCAAGCTGAAAAAAGAGCAACACGATTTGGATGCAAAACGTCTACAGGCGAGCATTGACCAGCAACGCCAGTTTCAGCAACAGCAAAGTGAAATGATGCGGCTGATGTAAGAACAACAACAACAGCAGCAGCAGCAACTCTTGGCATCACAGCAACTGATGTTGAGGCAGCAACAAGACCAAACTAAAGCAGTGATGAGTTTGTTGGACAAACGTGTGAACAAATAGCCACCTAATTCACTCTTAAGTATTGCTGGTATAACTGTTGTTTGATTTTGAACTGTGCAATTGCAAACTAGTTTGTATATTTTATTAACTTTTGTCCTTATTTTGACAAGAGTCACGACCAACGTTTTTTGTCAGGGATCAATGTTTGTATTTTAACAGTGGCACCGCATTTTCCTTGTATCGAGGAGCCGCCTTTCGTTATTTTCTTTAATTATTGTTGTCTCATTGGATGGCAGGCTCGTTGCAGTAAAATTGCTTTTTACATTCATGAGATATTAGAAATATTTTCTGGCTAGAATAGTTGAATAATTCGTTTGAAAATTTGTATTCTGTTGCGTAAACTGCAATAAAATTCTGTATTTTTAGTCTGCAATGAAAGCAATTTTATGCATGCAAAAACAGATTTTAAAAATCTCCTTTAGGATAAAAAAGACTCTTGTGGGGTTAACAGTACTCTTCGCTAAAATCAATGTAACTATTAAGATACAATTAAGTTGTATTTAACAAAATTGTGAGTCTGTCCTAAGGCTGTGGTCCTTAATAACTAAAATGCACAACAACAATGAAATGATCTGAAATTGGGGAGATGACATTCTGCAATCTAGTCAAAAAAGAATTACGAACAAGTGAGTAGCTGAATGCTGTTATATCCAAAGGTCATGAATTTGGGTCTCAATGTATTGCATTTGTCTTCAGAAACCTAATTGAAATAGTCCTGGATTTGGGGTGGATCTATTCCAAAAAACTTCGAAGTACTTGATTGATAAAGACAACTGTGGGCGTTTCTTAAGAACGCACACACAATGTACATTTTTCCAACAGGACTTAAGCCAATTTTTAAGTTTTTCTAGAAACCTAGGAATGCAAAGTAGTTCACAATGTCCCCAAATAGCCATTCTACCGAAACTCTGACTTGGCTCATGGCCTTGTTGAACTGTTGTTCTGCTGGTGTCAAATTAGCGCCTTTGAAGGGCCCTTGTAAATGGACACGCAAAGGGTACGCAGGGTCGCCATAAACGCATAAGGGTGTCCCATCCGGTGCAAACGAGTACTGCGATAATTCTTGCAGAAGTCCTGAGTCGACTAGCATACCACTATCGTGTCTCTTGCCCTCGACTGGACCAAACAGACTTGCGATAAGCCCATTTGGCGCAACTACGGACTGAAACTTTATACCATGCACCCTTTTGTGTCCGTTATAGAGAATTCTATGGTTTTGATCTGGCTTACATAAGGGTCTCACTGTTCCATCTATGAAACCCCAACAGTTTTCGAGTGGAGCTCCTTCATCACGTATAGCGGCAGCAAAATGACGGAGAGAGTTTCTGGAAAGCCATGGCTGATTTAAATGTGCCAGTAGGTGGCTATATTCATCGAATACATAGTCCATTATTCGGTTTGTAATCATGGAAAGTTGTGGAACTGGTCTCCCGAATCGAACTACCATATCTGCAAATCGACACGGGTATCCAAAACGCTTCAACAACACACTTAAAGCCTCCATTCCGTCCACAAGAACGCCATTGGGGCATTTCATTATGCCTGGAATATCAAGAACTTCTCCGAGTAAATAAATATCGTTCTTATAAAAGCGAAACTCAGTCTTACACTCATCATCTGTCATAGAATCAAGATCGAAGCGACCATACTTCCAATAAGGAAATTCGAGATTTTCAGAGGAATTTAAATCGTACAACAGAGCAAACTCTGTATCATCAATGCTTCCATCTTGATAGGCAAACATTAAAGCTTCTCTTGCCTCTCTGAATGTTGCCATTTTATGATGTATAACTGATACCAGCTAAAACAAGGTTTGAAGGATTTGCACCGCTCTGCCTCTGGGCTGTCGCCGCGTTCGCATCCGTAACTTTTGTTTTTCCCACGCTCGTGACGGCGTTCTCGCCCCGGGCCCTTCTCGGTTTCGGTGTTTCCAAACTGCATCGCGTTCTGGTTCGTAAAGTCCCTAGTATCAACAATTTCACGCAACGACATTTTCTAAGTCGAGACATGTAGATTTTATAGTTTGCCCAAGCTCGAAAATTTCCTCAGCTACAAAGCCAAAATATTGTTCGGAATCGCTTGAAATTTCAAAACAAAGATCTAATACTCCAAGAAGAATTAAATGAGTTTTTCCGTAGAATTTCTATAACAATTTCAGACTGCCGGGTATCTAGTAATTCACGAATAATTAATTAATTGCGAGAATGAACTCACTCACTGGTTAGTCAAGACATCTGTTCTCGCTCAAGACACGAATTCCCTACCGTCGAGATCTGTCTCGTTGCTAACTGCCGTTCGAGTTCGAAATATAACTTACTAGATATATGTTACAGCCGCCGTACACTATTCCAAAGGGTGTATAGTCAAGGCAAATTACAAAATCTAAATCTTCTGGTTCTGTGACTTCAGGACGTAACATGTCGATAATTTCGGTAGTCAATAAAAATCTATCGTTGTCGATCGAATTCGATACCAATCAAACAACAAATATCGGATATCGATAAAGATCGATCACACGATTTCTTGTGATTATCGACTTTGATAGATTTTGATTTTTAGTTTTTTATTCAACTTTATTGCCATACGGATTTACTTTAGAGCTGTTTACACTTCTCTAATTTCGTGGCCGATTGAAAAGTGTGTCTGCATTTTTGGCGATAACATCGATAATCAGTTGAAAATCTTGTGACTATCGACTTTTATCAACAAATTAAACTTGTCGATTGACAATTATCGACAAATATCGAGTACTATCGACTTATCGACTACGTTGTCGATGATCGACTTTGATCGACATGTTATGTCCTGGTAACTTGGAATGATAACTCCGCATACATGAGAGACGCGCAGCGCAATGAATAAAACTCACTAATAACTCTTCCTGAACACCTACTGTAATTTTACAATATGTTCTTTGGAATAAGAAGTCACTAACCTGAATAAACCTGACTACTTTGACCCGATTTACGCTCAAGATGTTGACTACTGTTACTCCTCGACTGTATTGTTTAGATTCGCCGTCACGCAGAGCTTCAGCCAAACAGCCTGGTTCCCAGGGTCTTATCTTTTCCGCCCTCGAAACGAGGTTGAAGAGTCGGCACAAGATTTAGGGTTGTTTTGAAATGGTTACAACTACTTTGCAAAATCTATTCCAATAGATATCTTGTATCTTAACTACGTCGAAACATGTTGTTGTCTTGCTTATTGCTTTTCATGAGTGACAACCCTATAAAAACAACGTATGTGTGAGTGTTGATGTCAAACTGAAAACGTCGGGCAGACTTTTGTATTCGTTTGCACTGATGTTTATTTTAACTAATGTCGTGTTAATCTTTACCCAAGTGTTTTTTTTTTTTTTTTAATGATTTTGCCTCCACTACTCTTTAGGACACACATCGTGATTAAATTGGGCGCGTTGGACGAAAAGCCCGAAGAATCAGCAGGTGGGAAAAAATAAGGGAACTTTTGCCCCCGACCAAGGCAGTGGTGCCACCCTTGAGGGTCTTATAGGGTATCCTAATTAAACGTAGTGTACACAAATGAAGTAAATTACAGTGATGTACTAAAATAGCAGCACTAAAGGAATATAAACAATCGGAAAGTAACGTTCGTGCAAAACCAAGGAAAGGAAAAACGAACTTTACAACTTCACACGTTGAAGGCTGACCAAAGAATGTCTCACCCTGCTAACGGCAACTTATTTCAAATCCTAATCCCGCTGAACGCCGCGCACCTCGAGCCCGCCCCCAGCCCTCTGCTCCGTGCCGGAAAAATAGTAATTTATGCTAGTTTGAGATTATCACAATAGACCAATTTCAATATATTAAAATTCAGCCTAACACAATAGACCTCAGCACGAGGCTCCGGGGAATAAACCCCACAAACTCTGTAGTTATTCCCTGGAGCCTCGTGCTGAGGTCTATTGTTTTAGGCTGAATTTTTATACATCGAAATTGGCCTATTAACTAATTTCCGTGTCACACCGTTGTGCACAATGTAATATTAGCACCGCATTGATCAAAACTTCCAGCAAAATTCCAGTGATAGTATAGCTGGTTTTCACATGACGTCACCAAAATTCGAACTACAAAACTATTGATCTTCCTGAGATTTTACTTAAATGATGTATAAGAGCAGCTGAAAACTAATATTCATACAAATTCTCGCCCCGAATGGGTTCTTGGTTTTGTGATACACTACGCTTGAATTTTTAGGCTTTTGCGTGACGCGGCATCTACATGACTGCCTAGAGAGCTGTCATGATGGTTAAAAAAGTGACTTATTTCGGGGAACTTGGCTATCTGAACAGTTCATGTCTTGCAAAAAGTATTATTTTAATGTTTTAGAGTTCCTCGAGGGATAAATTCACGCTTTTGTAGCAAAACTCAGTGACAGATGTTTCTGTTGGTTTCCGGCCGCCATGTTGGTGCCCATGCGGATGGGCACCAGCATGGCGTCTCCACACAAATCTCTATAAATTTGGGTAAAAAATTTTTCCGCACATCTCGTATAAGAAAAATTGCTGGGACCAGAACTTTGGCGAGAGTCTTTGCATATTTACCTTCTTTCATTTCCCAGGTTCTGGACTTTATCTATTGACCGGTTTTGATTTTTATTTTGATCTATTTTGAATTGCGTGACACTGAAAACCAGCAATTTTTTCGATTCCTTACAAAAGCCATCTTAGTCGCAAATTGGGGCAGTTTTGGTGGCTGTGGCTGAACCGGACTATTTAATGATTAGATTACGGGTTCGAAACATCTATTTCACGTGATAGTTGATGAGGGCGCAACCAAAACTTTTATTATCTAAATCCTCTTTAGACACTTCTAAAACAAAAAGCAGCCTCCGTCATTTTGCTACATCGCACACTGCTAGGCTACTCACTATCCACAACACGGTAGGTAGTGAGTAATGTAACAGCATTCATGTTAGAAGAAAGCACGCTCGTGGATTGATCGGCTAATTGAGCATTGTCGATACTCAGGCCTTCAAAGACAAGCACTGCCCTCGAGCATGCGTCTGGCCCTAAACTGAAAATTGTGAAGAAAAGAGTGTAATGGCATAAACACTAGCCGCGTATCCTGCAGCGAAAAAGTTGCGAAGTTTGAAATATTAAAACGAATAAATGAAACAACGAAAACAAAACAACAACCACAACAACAAGAAAAGACAAGTTGAGGCCAGAAATGAAGCTAGCCAAATGTATTGTTCGCGTAGAATTTTGAATTTAAGCAAGACTGAATAGAATCAAGAATGTGTGAAATTCATATTTCTATCGACCAAGGGGGCATAGCTGTTGCCTGTGGGGCGCTTTCCTTAGTCTGCGTATTAAATAGGGATATATTGTTTGCTCATTCGCCTAGCGCCCAGAACAAAACACGAGAGTAGCAATCTCCAAAAATTCATTTTCTTTAATTGAACTTTCCTATTTTAAATTGAACGAATACTACACTTCTTACAAGCAATGGGCAATTTTCCTATTAAAATGCCTAAATATATAATTTTGATCCAAAACGCCTTATTCCCGATCGAATCTGATTCGACATCATTGCTGTATTTTTTTTTTTTTTTTAAATTTAATGTAGCGGAACTGCTGTCTAACTAGTCCAAAACTCAACCGGTCGATAGCAGAATACTACAACACATCCAACAGAACTCAACATATTTTATCAGTAGCCTTGTCTTCTTCGTAGGTGTTGCTTTAGTAGTCAACGTTTTCCGTCACGCAACGTGACGGCTTAAGAAACGGCTACGAAAAAGGCTAGGAAAGGGAGTAAGAAAAACAATTATTTTTTCTTTCTTCTTGTTAAACGACTCATGAGGAATAACTGCCTGCTAGTTCTGTGTAACTTAACATTTGTTGCTATCACTAAAGTGACAAGGTCATAAACTGGACTGATCGAAACTATATCAACGGCGGTCAATAAAGTCATCTTGTAAACGTTACGTATGCCGGAAAATTCTCTTGGGTGATCTCTCTCTATTTTAAATATGGATATTGTTCTTCTGGCTTCAAATTCTACGCCTTTAACCAAGGGAAGGAAGACTCTCTGTCTTTCACTAAATAAACCTCACGATACTTTGTTCAGCCAATCAAAGTACGTTTAGTATCTTGTTTATCTCATTAAAATAAAAATAGTAATAGTGGTCATTCTCGCTTGTGTTTCGGAAACAGAAGAGCCAAAATTAAAAGGAGATCAAACTGTTCTTTATGCATTGTTGCTATAAAAATAAAATAACTCTAGCTTTGATTTATCGTTGAAAGTAACGCTTTAACTCGCTGTTTAACAGGTGAATTCATCCAAGAGAATAGGGCAAATGCTTTTCAATTTGTTTTCTGCAAAACAAAATTCATTTAATTTAACAGTCGCATACCAACGTATAAACAGCTTTCAAATCAACGGCAGATGCGACTACCATCGGACCATTTGGTTTTAAGTAGCCTGGATAATCCTTTGTCTCTGTTCGCACGCTGCTTTCGTCTCCAGCTGGTAAAACCATTGGTCCTCGGATTCGACTTCCGTGTAGTCTCTTACACTCGGAGTTGAATATTCGCGCGAAAATCAGAACCAATGCAACCTATCACGTGGATCCCAAGACCTTAATGTTGAAGTTGCGACTCCGACCTCAAATAAAACTGCACCAGCTGGTCTCTATTGTTCACAACAGAAACTAGGAAATCTCTTCAGCGGAGGACGAAATGAAGGCGCGGGGAGACACGTCTGTTTGTTTAGGTTAGACTTTTACGGGTGTAGTAATGCTGTTCTCCCTAACGAACCCCTTCCCTACCCAAAGATGAGATCTCCTCTTGATGACTTGGAGAATGATAATGAGGAAACACATGAAAAACTTCCATTTTACTGAAGGACACATTCATTCCTGTCTTTTGGCATCCTTGCGCTGTCGATCACTTTCTGCACATGCAGGGCATCCTTCTCGGCCCTGAATTAAAAAAAAGTGAACAAACAATTAATTAGGAGAGAGAAGTTCATCATGTGACGGGCAAGGATAACGTCAAATTCTAAATCCTTGAGGTCATGGGTTCGAACCTCGTCGGTGAGTCAGGTTTTCTCTTTGCTCTACACTCGTAATATGATGAATGTTGCACGTTGCATCCTTGTCACTTCATTACTGAGCTTAAAATTTACCACCTTTCTTCATTGATCTCCATCAATGAATGGAGTAATTTAATGTGAACTGTCCAAAATAGAGTCGAACAACTTAGTTCACCTGGTGCTTGAGAAACCAGCAATCACATTATCTCGTCTTCTTTAATACGTACACCCAGGCCTGTCCCTTTGCTGTCCATATTAAAGAAGACCATTGCAAACGTTCAGTGACTTACTGTTGAAGTTGCGAATCCTCGAACTGTACCAGCTGGTCTCTTTTGTTCACGACAGACACAAGCTGCTCTATCAATTCCACTTCCCTCTCTCTTTGCTCGTCTGTTTTCTGATAGTCTGCAACAATGGGAAAAAATTAAGTTATATAGATCATCGTCAAGGACTTGGGGAATCACTGCAGTGCAGCGCATTGCAGTAGATCAGCAATCTGTTCGTATCTCTCCACATGGATTTGAGAAGCGAGAAATAAAAATAATAACCACGAAAAAACTGCAAGCGAAGCGAGAAAAAAGGTTGTGTCTATTGGATAAGCCTCCCGGGCAGTCTTTATATACGCTATTAAGCATTGATTGTGTTTATTTGGTAGCCTAATTACAGTATGTTCTAATAACTACTTCTGAATCATGAGGCTGTAGGGACAGCTGATCACTTGCAGCACTGACTAAACTTCAATCGTTTTAAACAAGCTTCAAAAATGTCATTAGAGTCGTATTTAAAGAAAGGGAACACACTCATTGAGAAAATTAGACAATTGCAAGTGATTAACTAGAGGACACCGGGCGAACTCGCTACATGTACCAACAATGCCCTTGATATTCCTATTCCACCAATCACAGCTAACAAACGTCTTGCAAAGTGTTCAATTATCAAACGCTGGGCTGTGATTGGAGGATTTCGATCCAATAGGAATGACTAATGGAACCAACTGCAAATTATAAATGTGGATTGCACTCGGTGAAGGAGTCGGCTGAAGAGATGTTCCGTCTTTTCCATACAGCTCTCCGAATCTCAATGCTTCTTCAGTTATGGTGACCTCGTGCTTCTGTTTCAAAGCGAGTTCTCGAGCAAAACATTTTATATGAAAATGAATTTGATTTACATGAAAATGAACCTGTAAGGGGAACACATTTTCATATGAATGGTTTTCGACAGATATTCGCTCGGGCACAGAGGAAAAAGACAACTCGGAAATAGCCTATTTATCTCCGCCGTGAATCATTTGTGTACAGCTGTTAGCTAGCAGACCAGTGTTCCTTTTGTAACAAGAAAGAAAAGCAGCCTTTATCGAATAAAGACAACCTTAGTCTTTTGATACGTTGTTTTGCGAGTTACTTTATTTCCTACACTGACAACGTATTATCGCCAGCTACATCAACTTTAAAATAGGCTGATCATTTCAAGACTAAGAAAAAACTTAAAAACACTTGATAACAAGTGATTTAAAGCTTATTCAAAATTTCGCAGTCATAGTCTAGAAAATTTTACAGTTTCATCCCGGAAGAAAAAAACCTATTTGACACAATCGACCCGAACAGTTAGATTTGGAACGACAAGGAACCAATCGTATATCGTTAACCTTTATATTTTGGAATAGCCCAGGAAAGAAGTTAAATTCAAGTTTTAAGATCACTTATTGCCGAAATGTAGCGGGAAAATTCAACTATGAAAGGTTATCTCATGTAAAAGTGTAAAATGTAATTTCTGTTGTGAATGTAATTTTTATTTACCACGAAAGACGGAAGAACTGTGATGAACCCATCATAAAGTGTTCGTGCACCGAGATCGAATTAGAATTTGCAGTGTTGGTTGATGTTGAAGGAGGACAACCGGCGCGCGCGGGAAAAAACCCTGAGAGCAAGGCGAAAACCGAGAAAAAACGCAACGCACTTCTGACTCTGGGACTAAGATTCGAACCCGGGCCACACTGGTCCTTTAAGGGCCATTGGGTTTTCAGTTACTACTGTTCTGTGTTACCCTCGATAAATAAAGTTGATTACTATTATTATTATTACTGGTGAGAAGCGAACGCTCTAACTACTGTACCATCCCTTCCTTAACCTTTCAGACATCTGAGACATTTTAGAGACATATAAAAGACATTTAAGAGATAAAAGCCACATAAAAGACATTTAAGAGGGTGAAATCGAAACAGATTCACTCTGTGCGATAAAAGGCAACCCTCCCCCCCCCCCCAAAAAAAAGCCATTTTACCTTTCGTTATCTACACTCAGTTTTACAAACCACCATGAACAATGAGGCGAATTCAAGTTAAAACTAAAACTGAAAAATCATCCGTACAAACCAGTATTTGCTACATTTGTACCTGAGTTATTGACAAGTTCAATGTTTAACTATGTACATGACAAGCTAACAGTTGAAACGCCCCGATTCCCTTAACGCTTTGTTCATAGCTACTGTCAATTCTGATGTGCACGATAGCAGTTCTAAATGCTTTTTCTTCTGTTATTCGTTGACCGTTCTGGATTCAGATACGGACAGAAATCTCTATCGGACAGGGACATCGACCTAGCGGATGTAAGGCCGATGGGGTGTTCTATGGTTTCAATTTGAACAACTTCGGCTATGTCTGTCCCGCTAAGAGAGCGTCCTTGGCCTGTTTGTCCCAGAGAGGTTTCACTTTCTTCATGCCCATGACCACACAAAGTCCCTTTCAGTTCCTTTACTTTTGATGTGAAGCTGTGGACTCGAGTCAAAAACACGTACGGATTGAGCGAACTTGGAATCGAAAGGCAAATCATCACAGCAAAAGCTGCTAAATGCGTTTGTCTTCCGTCGTCTTCTAACCCGAATCCAACGACACCTTGTATTAGCAACGGCACGAAACACGCGACGCACATGAAAGTCACAATAAGGATTGTGTACAAGGCCTTACGTCGAATTCGTGCCATCGGCGAGTTTCCATTTTGGCCCTGTGCTGGTAAAACATGTGCAGTTCTTCGAAGTCTTGTCAAAGACAAAACGGCAAAGATAATGATCAAAAAAATGCAGGCACAGACAACAAGTCGCAAGAGAAATGAAGATAAAGTTCGAGAATAGGCACGTCTATAGCTTACGACTGATACACTGCCTAGATCTATTTTGTAAAGTGGAAAATACAAGAGTACAGTTAGTGAAACATTAACTATCCACTTGACTACAATAACAAGAAGCAGTTTTGTTTTCGATTTCTTTGCCTTGTAAAGGACAGGCCAACACACCGCCAAATATCTGTCCGTCATCTGCAGTGCCATGGTGGAGAGAGAAAGAAGAGAGAACAAGGAGTGAAGCAACGACACAGTCCACGCAAATGCCCTGTTACGAAAAATGGAGTAGTTCAACACGACGTAACAGATGGCAAAAGGAATGTTGACGACGCTGTTGAAGAAATCAACGACCGACAAGTCGACAATCAGATAATTTGGCACGTTTCGAAGCGTTTTGTGACGGATAAACAAGAAGATGACCAAACCATTTCCAGCAATGGCCAGTAACGCGAGTAGAGCGTACAGGCTGGACTGCGAGAGGACCACGTACAAACTGCTACCATGAATAGTCCCAGTGTAATCACTGCTGTTTGCTGGCAATGAAACCATTCTGAATCTAGAAACGCTGATGTTAGCTTCTTTAGGTGAGAGATGACCGCGAATCGAAGCGTCACTGAGTGAAATACTCCGGGTCGTTTAGTTTATCGCCAAACTTGTGCCAAACAAATGCGTTGAAACGACTTGAACAATAGTGCGTAGCTTTAAGCTTATAGACAAAGAAATCACTTCATTTCAAGGAAAGCTGCCGTTTTGCAGATGTTCCTAATGCTAAATGCTAAACTTTCTTTAGTAATAAACCTTACCTTGGATTTTGCGTTGTAATTAGTAAGAACATGATTCTTTTGAGAGATAAAAGATAGGAAATCCTTCACAACCTACATTGAATCAATTGTGAATGCAGTCTGGAACGGTAATGATGTTACTGACAATGCATCCAGGATATTAAAAGAGTAAAGAAATTTCACCTGTAAGGGCCGAGTTCATACTAAAGACAAGAAATCTGTACAAGACAGGTTTCCCGTAAGTGACAAATTTCTCGTCCTGATGTTTAAACTCGACGAAACGAGTTTTTGAGGAGAAACTTGTCCAAATTTACCCGCTTATTTTCCGCCTGAGTCGAGGACTTTTGGCTTCTACTAGACGAGAAAGCCGTCGAGACGCGTCACGAAGTCACACATAAACGGTCTTCTGGCCAAGTTTCGGGAGAAGATTTCATCAGAAAGCGTCCCTAGCAAGTGAAATGATCACTGGGATCAAGAGGACGAGTTAAAACAAACAAACAAACAAACAAACTAACTAACTAACTAACTAACTAAAAAAAACAAAAGAGGTTCGAAAATGGCAGCCGCGCTCAGATTCGACCCAGACCCTGAGCAGGTCAGTTAAAAAGAGGCTTGGTTCCTGGAATGGTTAATTCTCTTTTTCTGCACGCCATTTTTTCGTTTAAAAGAAAGTCATCCTGCTCGGTGCCATTAAAGACTCTCGGCATCTCACTCAGTCAGCAAAACAACACGGTTAGTTCTACAACGCAACGTAGACTGACCCAGGTTCATGTCCTAGTACGGGACCACGTGCGAACCAACGCAGTAAGGATTGTATGTTGATAACAGGCAGCATACTAAACCACCAGGGATTTAAGAACAATTCGAACATTCCTCCAACTTCTTTAATGATATATTAAGCCGCTAAGACACAAAAAAGCGTACTGAGGTTTGCACGAGGGTCGGTAAAATAGTAAATCGTTATCGACCAATCGAGGCATGCGATGGCTGGCCCATTAAACTTAACACTTTTACTTCTTTTGAAACAGTGATTTGCATGATGACTGTCGTGATAATCAAAATTAGCACGCCACTACTCACGAGCTATCACTGGTACTAACTTGCAATAAAATGAAGGATTACTGTAGATCTAAGATTTTAACTCACAAAATGCGTTTCGTAGATGTAGTGCTGGAATTTAAAGTAAGTTATTCAACCGACGGCCAACTATTAAAAAAATAAACATTTCCAACAGTTCACTAACCTTCCGTCTCTAAAAGGGCTCGTAACTCTCGCTGAAGCATATTGTGACTTCGTTCCAAGTCTTGTTCGTTTTTACTGCGGTAAGAGAGACAAAACAGATAAGACAGTATATTGCGTAAATAGCCATTGGCCGTTGCAGTTCCATCTCCTGTTCCTCGTTGCAGTAGGAGTAACCTGACTCAGAATCAGTCTACCAATTAAAGAGAATACAAACAGCCTGCTAGACCGTGCACAACCCGTCTCGCAGAAGCTAGAAACGAGGCGAGGAAATTAAAAATTCTTTTCCAACCACTTTGCTGATTTCGAGCGACCATTTTCTGTCTCATACTTTGGCAAGTAGTAAAAATACAGCCTGCTTATACTGTCCCTGGTTGGATACTGAAGCATTTAAATCAAAAGTAAACTTACACTAAATTCAGTTCACCCTGTCTTCTGACCAGCTCGTTTTTCTTGTTCACCAGTACGAACCAGTCCTGCATCAGTTTCTCCTGTTCTTCTTCACAACCTGTGTTACATAAGGTAAAAGGTAAAGTCTGCATACGAGCAAAGTGACCCATCAGGCCGGAGCTTATCCCGGTTTCTGTAGCATAAAGCGACTAGGAGTATTTCTACTCCCCCCTGGATGGGATACTAGTCCATCGCAAGGGTTACCCCGAGCATTAAATTCGCCGGTACCCATCTATACACCTGGGTGGAGAGAGGCACTGTGAGAGTAAAGTGTCTTGCCGTCCGAGCCGGAGACAAGCTCCACCCACTTTAGAACCCACCCTGCTTGTTTGTCTACCCTCAGTCGTTTCGGTCAATAAGACCAGTTTTTTGGCGGCACAGTAACGATCAGACGAACACATTATTTCAGTAAACAGTGTAGGTATTCTTGCACCATGCTAAAGGTTTTGACTAACCGCATAGATCTTCACCTGTTAAAGACATCTATTGCACCGCCTGTCTAACCAACCATGAGATGCTCATATCACCATATTGTATAAAATACGAAATTTCACCTTTACACCCCATTGCTCGACGTAGCTCCGTCTCGAGTTTTTCTCCGACTTTGTCCAAAGCTTCTTGCTGTTCTTCAAGTACTTTTAACTCTTCGCGGACGTACTCAGAAGTGTCTTGAAACTCCTTCAAAATAGAACAACTGGTTAACTGTTGAAATCTTTAACACAAAGCAGATTTCAGCGAGCAGGTTATGAAACACTGAACACTTGATCATCTTACCAGGGCAGAGACGGTAATTAAACGAAAACAACAACAACAAAAAAATGATAGTAATAGCAAATGAGTAATTAGCTGCCTTTCTTACTATTTTTAGACTCAATGGTCACTGGCCTCAATCGTCAGCTGACAAAGATTTCAACTGAAAAGACCAAATTTGTAACAGCTAGGACAAACACCTACATTTGGAAGATTCAAGATTTCAGCTTTAAGTGCTGTAACGCTGTTAACTATGTTACGCCGGATTAGAGATGAACAAACTAAACACAAAAACAACTAACTTGTGTTAGGTCCTCGGAGTCCTGGTCTCCACCATCTAATATCGAGTCTTCATTCTACACAAAAACAAAAAAGTCAAGTTTATAAACAAAATGAATATAGGACGTATGCTGGTTAAAGAAATCACGAGGGACTACGGAACGGAGAGAGATTGGGGGAAAAGGAAAGGCTGTGAATGGTACGCCACTACCGCGGGTGATTCGCCGTCTCACTTCCCTCGAGGGCTCTCTTGTTCGCCGTAATAAAAATATACAGTATTGGTCAACTACCATCACTTCATCGCTCTTTCAGAAACGAACAGTGCGGTTTAGGGTATTACACAACCTGCACCACAGAAATGATGCTGAAGTTCTCAGTTCATCAGGAGCTGGAGGACCAGTGGAGGAATCGAAAATAATTGGAACACCAAGTAACAATATTAACGAAACACGGACAAAAGAGTCATGAAAATATATGCCTCCTTAAAAAGAACCGACTGTCAATCCACCACATATCAATTTGACGTAAACAAAACGAAGCCCTTAAAGATATCACACGAAATGTACTCGCCCTACAGGAAATATTATTAAAAGTCCCCTTATAATATTTCCTGTAAGGCGAGATATTACACGAAATATACTCGCCCAACAGTGAAATATTATTAAAAGTCCCCTAATGAACTGATAAATTGAGACCGCACTGTTCGTTTCTGAAAGAGCGATGAAGAGATCGTAGTTGACCAATACTGTATATTTTTATTACGGCAAACAAGGGACCCCTCGAGGGAAGTGAGACGGCGATTCACCAGCGGTAGTGCCGTACCATTCACAGCCTTACCTTAAATCTTACATCTTAAAAGATTTGAGTACGAGTGCGACGTCGAGTACGAGTACGACTTTTCAATTCTAGTTTGCAGGCTTCACATCCTCAAATCACATACCCATTTCATCCCATGAGCTGCACTCTCTATCTAAAACCACGATGAAGAGCGAGGGCTCTGGGAACGTCACTGGTTTGAAATTAGAAAATCCTACTCGTACGTAATCTCGTACTCGTAGTCCAATCTAAAGGTCTCTATTAATTGCGGGAAGTGAAAACAGAACCGACAAATGAAGGAAATATAGATCAATACCATCATTCCTACCTTAGCTTGGCCATCTGTCGTGTCGCCTGCAATGCCAGCAGAAAAGAAGATCAGCAGAATCAACAATGACAATTTTCAAATAAAACAAATTACAAGGTGACAAAGGAGAAAAAATAAAGGTGGAGGGGCAGCGCTTGCCTGCGTACTTCGTGAGTTAGCTTACAGCCGTCTCCAGGCTCACAGGCTGATCGTATGAACGGCGAACGATTTGAAGAATCATACCTCGGTTAGGAAACAATCTCCTTAAAATGCCGTATCTCGAACCTAAGGGCATACATCAACCTCATACAAATGGAATGAAAAGAGATGAAACTGAGCAGCAGTCGAAATCCGTACTGACAAGGTTATAGTGCACTGCTTTACTTGGTTCAAAAAATTGTAAGACGCTTAAAATTTAAATGATTAAGCATATTTTATACTAGATATTTAACTGTATTGTTTTTGTGACATTTCTCACCTTTTCCTGTTTCCGCGCTGTCCTGTTCATCATTTTGCTGTGTTCGGACGGGTGGTACCTCAAATACGTCAAAGTTCATTTTCCTACTCTCAACATAGTCACGCAGACCCGCGTTCGGACCGCGTGCTTTAGACCGTGTCGGAGGTGTGGGGCTTGGACTACCTTTCACACCATTTACAGCTGGGTATGTTGAAGTATTAAAACCAGACATTTTCCCTTTTCCTTCCTCTGACGCACCGGCACTCCGCGCTTCAACTGTGTCCGTTTCCTGATCGACATTTTCAGAAGTACGCGATTTGTTCTCCTTTTTTCCTTGATTCAAAATCTGCCTTATTCGCTGTAGTTCGTCGCTTTCTTTGAAGCCCGCCTTGTCCGGCGCGGACTTGGCGTCCTTCTCTGTGGATAACTTTCGTTTTTGTGAGTCATTTTCTTTATCTTTGAGTTTTAAAGGACGATGCTGTAAATTCTTGTTCCCAACAGGTTTCTGATCATTGCTGGTAGCGTCAGGATTAGGCGCATCACTGTCGACTTCCTGATCTTTTCGCTCACCTCTTGTTTGTTCCGGCGAGTTAGTCGCCTTTTGAGCCTTCTCTCTCGCAATTGCATTTTGGACCATCATGTGGGCTTTCTCGGTGGCCTTTTTCCTTTTCTGCAGTTCTTCCTAAAGTCAGAAAGGAAAATAAAACATCTCAATTTACAGTCCGCGCACGAGGCCGGCTCTCTTATATGTAACTGCTTGCACGCTGTCTTCCCTGCCGCATGAGTTGTTGAGTGAGAGCAAAGCCCAGATTAAGTTAAGACTTTCTCCTATGTTTCTTGTTGTGATTAGACGGGAGCTTTTCGCTGTCGCACAGTTTTCTGTCTTCCCAAAAGAAAGATTACTGATGAGCTTAAGCGGAATGTCTCAGAATTTATAAGACGTCGATTATCATCGCTTAATTAAAAAGCATCTACGGGCGTTTTACGGCTGTCAAGAGAAGACTGCATGCATTTTAAGGCCACTTTACCCACCAGTCATCTACTTTTACTTCCATGTATAACTATTATCATAGTTTGCAGATATATAGGAATAGATATAAATGTTTCGTGTTTAAGTTAACAGAACGCGAACTAACCTTTCGTTGTCTCAGAGCTTCTTTCTTTCTCATAGCATCCTGTTCGTCAACCTAACATGAGTATATGAAATTAGTTTGGATCCATGTGATTTACACATCGCACCGTAACACAACATAGTTAAACGTGAACAAGAAACAATCTAACTCCCGTCGAAAAGCTTTTCACAGACTTTTTCTCGTTACCTTAGCTTTTTCTTGTGCACTAACTTCGCTCTGTGTTGAGCCTGTTGTCGCTTTATCAGCGGCCGTTTTGGCGATTTCCGCCACTCGTTCCCTGGGCAATGCACCGCTAGCCCCAGCCTTTTTGCGTGCGTCCATCAGCACTTGACGCGCAAGTAGCTTAATATCAACCTGATTAGCTCCATCACTACTAGAAACTTTATGAGCTGTCCCTGGAGATCTACTACCACTGCTGTCAGATTTTCCATTGGTATCGCCTGCAGCGGGAGATATTTTTCTACTTGGTGAGCCCTCCGCATTGGAACTAGCCGGCTGTCCATCATTGTCATCAGTGGCGGCTCTGTCCGTTGACGCGCCGCTCCTCCACTCGTCAAAAGAAGGGATAAGGGGTGGTCGTCTCGGTGGAGCAGGGGCGGCTCTTTTCGGGCCTTTTTTGGCGGGGGAGGTCTGAGGGCTTGCTTGTTCACCAGTTCCTGGCGTTGTTGGTTTTGTCGCTCGCCTACGTCTCTGCGGAAACAGATCAGAACAGGGATTGTTTGGAAGAGACGTCACGACACGTAATAGTTGACATTCCAACTTTATTTACCGCAGTTTGATTTTTTGGGGGATGGGGGGGGGGGGGGGTGAGGGGGAAGGGGGAAAAGAACTTAAAAAGTGTTGAAACACCTTACTGTAGGAGACTTTCCTCTCGCTGTACCTCTCGCCCTGATGTATACATGGGCATCATCAAGTTACTATCTACGGAAGCCTAACAAAATGCTCGAGAGGGAAGGAGGGAGACTGGGGACATCCTAGTATCCCACCGGGCACTAGCCTGTCCCAGGCGTAACCCAGCGGTAGAAATAATACTCTTTGACACTTCATGGTACAGAAACTAGACTTAATTACAAGTTTCTTCAGTCACTTCCCTCAGATTTGAGATCGACATGTAATGAATTCAACAAACCATCGAGGCAATGTGCTGAGGTAGTATGGGCTGTATTTGAATCCAAATTAAAGAAAGGTACAACCCTTGTTCACCAAATTCGATCGTTGTGTACTATATTAATCGTATGCACGCGAGAAATCTCAGTCAATGTTTTCACTGGGGAAACGGCTGGTTCTAAAGGGTTTGAACGTTACTTAACAAGATCTTACGATGCAAGTTTGCTTTAGTGAGGTTACACCGTGTACACGTAAAAGTTTCCTGCTACTACAGATCAACTGACCAGTGAACGAGAATATCGACGAATGCAATCATAATCTGTGATACTTCAAAAGAAGGTTTCAAAGATCACAGCCTGGCAGGTTGTTAAACTAAAAACAATAGGGAGTTTAAGAAACCACGACGGCGACGCCGAGGACAACGTTGATTAAAAACTGAATTTATATTTTATCTACGAATCTTGAGATAATCTGAAGTCATTTGTTTTGTTTCTCACTGTCAGAACTAGCACGAAACTAAATTTGAAACCCAGCAATAAAATTGAAATAGAAATTTAAAAAAATTAGCCGTTGTAGTTCACGTCCTCCAGACAACGCAGAATTTGGTCATTTTACGTTGTTGTTTTGCAGAAGGCGGCAAAGAAATGTACCAAGAATTATAACGCACGTGCACAGCCATTTCACTGCTCACTAAACCTTTTGTTTACCGAAGTTCGCGTTGCCGTTGCCGTCGTGGTTTTCTTAAATTCCCTAATAACGGTTTAACCCTTACAGGTGTAGCATCATCGGGAAGCCTTTGAGTCCAGGGATCATCTGATGGCCGTGCTGCTGGAGGGGGCGGGGCTCGCCTCTTCTTGTATGTCTCCTATCAGAGGAAAAATGTTACAAAATAGCTTTGCTTCAACTGATATAGAGTTTGACAGTAAACAAGTCATGACCGAATAGAATAAAACTCTACGAAATCGTCCCGAAACAAAATGAGAGAAATTTCTTACCCAGGTTTTCAAAGGAGTCTTTGTCACCATACATTACGCCTCATTTTGACTACGTTCAAATAAGTTTCGAATTTCAGATTGGCAGAAAGCTACTACTTCTAGTCCTCCCTGGAAGAAAATCCCCAAAGAAGTAACCAAAAAAACAAAACAAAAAACAAAAAAGAACAGAGAAAATTGCGATTACGAGAATGATCAACCGCGAACCAAGCTCAATTTTTTTCTGAATGTTCCATGAGCTGTTATAAAACGGAGGCGCGATAAAACAGCAACATCACCGGCAAACTTACCACAGGCTTTGGCAAGGTAGATTCGGCCTCTTTGTTAACTTTGCCTCTACTTTCCGCGCTGGATTTTCTTGTCGAACTCTCCACTTTGCTAGTATCTATCGCACCAACATCACCACTTATACTTTCATCATCGTCATTTTCATCATCAAACGGATTGTAACTCTTTACCGTCGATGCTGACGAAGTTTCCTTATCTTTACCTTCGTTATATTCAGTCCTTTTTGAGCTTTCATCAACTTCCGTCGTTTCTAAATCATCATCATCTTCAAACGGATTAAAATCGTGCGGGTACGAAACCCTTCTCTTGACCACGCCGGAAGGTTTCTTCGCAGTTTTTTGATCTACAACCTTTTCAGTTTGTACCGTGCCTTCAGCATCGTCATTATCATCGTCGAAAGGATTATATCCTTGTTTAGGTTCTGTGTTATTTAATTTTTTCTGAGAATCATCATCTGCAACATCGACTTCATCATCATCATCATCGTCATCAAAGGGATTGTAACCTTTGTTTGATTTCGAGGAAGAATCAGATTCCTTGCTTACTACAGCTTCTTCTTTTTCGTCGTCATCAAAGGGATTAGATCCTTTCGATTCACTTTTGTCTTTGTCATCAACGATATCGAGTGTTTTTGAGTTTGCATCGACGCTGGAACCGGTATTAGTGATGTTATGGAGCCTTGGAGGTTTAGGAGGTGGTTTCATATTACTTTTAACAAGAACATCATTTCTTTTACCAGCAGCCTCCTGCAATGTATCTTTGTTTTCTTCAGTTGTGCTCGGAGATTTCGACTCATCGTCTTGCTCGCTACTTCTTCCTCTCTGCTTGGAGTCACCCAAACTGGTGGCAGGGGGATCTGCTGGCTGTTCTGGCGTGGAATCAGTATCATTCAGCGACTCTTCATCATCAAGAAATGGGTTGTACCCTTCCTCGATTTCTTTGGCAGTAGACTCCTTACTACTGACACTGTTGTCAATGTCTGCCCCATGGGTGTCATCTGGGTCTTTAGGCTCCTCATCATAAGCCGTGACTATCACCTGAGGTGGGGCAGGTAGTAGACGCTGTGTTGTGGGTGATGACACCAGGCTGAGAGGGCTCGGAGGTAGTGGTTGCGATCGAGTAAAGTGAGTCCTGATCTGAAACACATAGGTCATAACAGAGAGCTTGTCCGGATTGGGTGAAAACATCATCTGCATTGGATCCAGCAGCCGCGTAATGCCCAGCTTCTCGAAGGCGGTAAACGCCTATTAGAAAACAAGGGAATACAAGTTATTTTACACCTACACTTCCGAGAGTGTTCAAGTTCATAGTTAAAAGAAATTGTGTTACTTTATTCCAAACGATTTTATTGTTACAAAGTATCAAAAAACAATCAGCAGCAGATGGAAGTACTGGCCCTGAAGCATTCAAAAGAATGGCTACACATTACACGTACTACAGTCAAAGACTTCGAAGTTAAAACTACTTTGTACAACCAAGTAAACAGCAAGACGAATAGATAACGCTATTTTTCAACAAAAGGCTTCCAATAAAATCACAAAAGGTTCAAATTAAAGCAAACGTCATACTTAAGTTCTTACCAGCTTGTTGTTTTCTTTAATGTTTTGTGGGTCAAGAGACGTAAAGTCACTGCAAATGAGAATACCACAAACCTGATTTAACCACGCGGAGCACTTTAAATAATAAAATATCATAGTTGATTTAATCTCTAATTATCAAATGTTGAGTACTCAGGTGAAGATGGCATGGTCATGTGCTTAGGTTTGGCAGCAGAAATGAGTGCTGTGCAGCCCTGACAGACTTGGACAGCAGTACGTAAAAGGGCAAGATGGAATATGAGGCACGCAGAAGCGTCAAATGATGGTGGACAAAAAGAAAGAGAAGCCCTGGAAAGCAAGTTCTGGAATGAAGTACTTAATACATGCAGAATGGAAGGCTGAAAACAAGAAGGAAAAATGCTTTCCTTGTACAATGCCACTTAAGGGACTTGTAATCTAAAATTTCTAAGCCCTCCTGCCAAAGCCAGGAAAATAACCGAGATGCACTGTCTTAATGGTAAGACATGTTACGCATTTATGTGCACTTAGAATTCAAGAGCAAATCTTGATCGCCTGTGCCTATTGGTATTGGCTTACATTTGGTCAGGATGGAAGTGGTGAAGAACAGCACAAAATGCAAGCCCATCTCTCCAACTTGTAGTCATGTCCCTAACTTTCACTCCACGGTAGCCTTTAGTGCATGACCTCGCCCATTCTGCAGAAAGAAAAAATTAACTGGTATTAATAATCGATTTTCGTATCAAACCCTTAAAGATGTGTTGTCTTCCGCTGGCTGAGGAACGAAAGAAGTTGAAAATGTTCTTCTCACACACGGCTGGGAGTCTGAGGACAAGTGCACGGGGGTTTTCAGGTCACGTGGCTTGTGTAAGGTTCAGTTTTTGTTTTGCCATCTGCCATTGCCTGACATGCCCCACCCATGAAGTATTTTTAGAATGTATTAAGTTGAAGTAAAATTATTCTCTAGCCACTTTTTTGTGTCATTGTAAGACAGCTATGTTGTTTTGTTAATCAAAGTCAGGCTGCATGGTTCGGCTTGGCATGGCTCCCAGCAGTGAGTGAGAAATTTAAATTTCAACTTTAATTTTATTTTCAACTTATGGATTTGACACTAGATTTGATATTACAAGTAGGCTTCTTTGAAAAGCAAAGCTGTAAAGTCACCAATTTTTTCTGATTGGCTTTATCAAATAGATGTCTACAAGTCATTTAATATTAACTGCACTTACTGATCAGTTCAGATTCCATCTTATTCTTGTCTTTCGAACTTTCCTAAAATTATAAATTAAGTTAAACTTTTTTTCATACAGCTACATATATTTTGAGTTACATTATGGTCTGTTGCAATATAGTTATAGTTGTTCTGCTCTGTTCATTTCAGCAGCTTCAGCTACCAGCTCCTGGCTTTGGCTATTTAAGGTAGCAGAGGAGGGAACCTAGCTAACAAAATAATGAGTTTCATTATATAGACACGAGTGTTTTACTGGAAAATACACCACTCTTCAAATTCATGCGAAACCACATCCGGGACTCAGGTGGTGTATTTTGCATATCCTCACTAGTGAAGATATTGATGATTTCACTGATATTGAGTTTGTCTCTTAAATTGTACTTAAATTCGTTGGTGTATGATCGAAACATCTTCGGGTCTTCCTCGAAAGTCTTCAGTAATCTTCGGAAATCTTCGGTAATCTTCGGAAATTTTCGAAAAATGTTTGGTAATTTACGTGTGACTTTCAGTCAAGTTTTGGAAAATTATCAGAAATTGTCGAAAAGTGGTTGGAAATCTTTGGAAAATCATCAAAAATGCCGTCATCAGTATGTCTATATAATAAAAAGAACATTACATGTTAGCTCGAAGATATGAATATTTTAAGTTCTCATGGGAAGAACAATATTTCACTCATTCACTGCACTCACTCGTGAGATATTGCTCTTGCCACTCAAACATAAAATTCATATTTTCTCACCACTGTGTAATATCCTCTATATACTTATATTGTCTCAAAATGAAATTAAGGCTAAAATGATTTTAACCTAGTTTGATTCTCAATTTCCATTTGTCTTCTAACCCTAATTATTCATGATCCATGAAGAATTAGGGTTAAGAGACAAAGGAATTTCATTTTAACCAGAATTCCATTTTGACCTATAACATAAACCGTAAATCCTCGAATTAGCGCCTGCGGTGCTTATTTCAAATTTAGGAGAAGACGGGGGCACTTATTCAAGGGGGCGCTTATTTGAGGGGGCACTCATGGCCACTCATAAAAAGCTGATCCTCAAGTTTAAAGCGCAGCACCATTAGTACTTAACATGTTCAACATGTTCACTTAACATGTTTACAAACTGAAACAATGTACAAAAAAATCTAATACTACATGACGAAAACTATACATCCTTTGTTGTCTCATTACTCGCCCAGAAAATGGGGGGAAGGGGAGGGGGGCACTTATTTGAGGGGGGGTGGTGCTTATTTTAAATTTCGGCCAATAGGAGGGGCGTTTATTTGAAGGGGCACTTATTCAAGGGGGGGGGGGGGGGGAGGGAGTGCTAATTCAGGGATTTAAGGTACATAAAGATCTACATTACCTGAGCACCATCTGACACGTCTGCAGAAACATCTGAGTCAGTACTTAACCTTGGCAAAATAAAAGAGCAGTACTTACAGTAACAATCATGGATTAATTATTACTGCTCTGAAACTTTCAACATACACTGTAGGTAACAAGTACATGTAGTGCTAATAGATTATCTAACAATGGGGGAAATTGTCCTAGACTGAGTACCTGTCTGTGGATCACTGCTTTACACACATGTACATGTACAGAGCAGTTTTTAATCATCATTTGTTTTCCTAGTCATCAGACAAGGCTTGCTAAAACACATTAAAACAAGGCATCTGACAGGATATGGTGGTGCGGATCTGTATAATTTGCTAACATCCGCATCCTCCCCATAATCAGAGCTTTTTGCCGCATAAAACAGAAAAAGTGTTGCATATTAGCAATAAAGCAGCTGCTTAACATTCTGGAGAGATTAATTATTTTGAAGAAGTTTTTCTCTTAAAATAGCGACGAAAACATGCCATTTCGTTCACGACAAATTTCTCTCCTCAACGCATTCCAAACAAATTTAGGCAAAGAGCCTAGAAACTAGTTTTTCATCATTTGATGTAGTGCCTGGTTACTAAGTTAGTTAAGTCTTGACAACTGTATCTATGTCCTTATATGCTTCTTGTTTTTACGCTACTACTATTTGTTGAAAAATATTTACCTGTGAAAATTATATTCATGTAAGCTGAGGGTAAAATCTTACTTAATTTCCACCCACAGTATCTCACCTTTTCATGCCTTCTACTTTCTGAAGATCACTAATCAGGGTCTTGGTATTTTCTCCCAGCGCAGACTTGGACCTTAATCTGCTCCTTTTCTTGCTAGGAACAGGAGAGGCGGTTGGTGATCGAGTCTTAATATCTTCTGCTTCTTGCAACTTGGTAACTGCTTTGATTGAAAATGCCTTGTTAGTTAAGGCTGTTTCATGCATTTTATTAATTGACTGATTGACTGACTGACTGACTGCCTGCCTGCCTGCCTGCCTGCCTGACTGGAGAATTGATTGATTGTATGATTGATTGATTGATTGACTGATTAATTAATTGATAGACTGATTGATTGATAGATAGATTGATTAATTGATTGATTAATTGATTGAGTGGTTGAAACCATTACACCAGTTTTAGACTGGTGTACAACTGTACTTATATGTACACATACATACAAGATTTATATGTCAACCTAAAAAAAGATATTGCCAATTTTGCCTCTAGTTCAAACATATTCTATACATGTAAACACAGAAGATTAAAAGCTCTAGTCCAATTTGCAAGTTTATTTGCTGATTTACTGTATGTGATGATAACCATCCAAAAGCTCTAGTCCAATTTGCATGTTTATTTGCTGATTTATTGTATGTGATGATAACCATCCACAAAAAGCAGCAGCATACCACTTTAGTTCTCAATACATTAAGGCAAAAGAATGCTATCTAGTCAAGGCCACCATAATGGGTAAATGTGGATCATACCGAAGAAACACGAGGAAATTCATTGTCAAACAGGAGGTCTCATATATCCCTGGCAACATGTTTTACAAAATAACTACTGGTGCGAGGACAAAGGCACTACCCTGTAGGAAGCCTGATACAACATGACTCATTCTTTCTAAATGGTGGCCACAAAAGCTTTCACATAAAATACATGTACCTGGTAGTTTTGCATGGCCTTGTGACAAGTTCCGTTTATGTCGTAACCTTGGCGATGGTGCTACTTCCACATCGTCATCATAATCATCTAAGTAGTAGCCATCACCCAAGCTCAACATGCTGCCGATACTGATCATATCATCATCACTGAGGACAGAATAACAAAATTAATTTATTATTAATGCATGCATCAATTATGTACAATGAATTTCTGGTTTTAATTAACAACATTAAATTCAATTCCAGAGAAAATAATAGTAAACTAACTAAAGGCAAAATGAAGGTAATAAAAGAAAGCCACGTGAACATGAAGGCTATTATCATCAATAAAATTAAAGTGGGAACAAAAGGTCACGATGCAACAAAAGTTGTGTCCAATAGCTGGGAGCTAATGGACTTTGCAGTTCCAGGCTAGAGGATTTTATCCTTCACCTGCCTACTGGGCAAGTACAGTTTTCTTCTGGAAAATTCTAAGGAAAACTCAATCTACAGATTAATTAAGTAGATGTATCGCTTCTAGGAGATGAAACTAAAGTTTAATTTTAAGTATTAGCAATCATGCTAGTGAGAACTTTCTGGGTGGTGAGGGATGGGGGTGGGGAGGGGATGTAGAGAGGAGTGGAGGTGACTGTCAGGCTAGTACGTCATACAGTGTAATTACCAGAAAATGAAAGTTAATCAGTTAAATCTCGTCACACATGGACATGTTCAGTTCATGTTATAGCTTCATGCTGAAGTACACTATACTACAGAAGGGTTATAAACAATACTCACGTCGCCATTCCTTCCTTGATCAACACACAGGTCAGGTTAAATTCAAGGGAAGCTGACACCAACTTCCTACTGGCGACTTTCAGGGTTAGTGTGACATCAAAGGTGCGTTTCTCTACACTGACGTAATCAACCATGTTGATAGCACCTGTAGCAATAGCCTTGCGCCTTCCAGTCAGGGACTCCTGTAGTTAAATGAAATGTGAATTAGAGTTTAAGGGGCATTCTGCAGTCTGGGCCGGTCAATAATGAACACCCATTTAAATGGCCACCAAAGGGGCAACAGAAAGTATGTGCAGGAAAAAATACCAGTAAGTACCTGAATTAAATACAGACAAATGCTTTGTTTTATAAGCAGTTTTAAGTAAGGGAAAATGTATCCTGTGAGTCACTGGGACCAAAAACAATGTCTACAAAAAATACTGTCTATATCAAGAGGGGTGTCCAAGCAGACTTTGACTGTATTTACTTGTAGAACCTTCTCTTTAAAGTTTACAATACGTGAAAGTACTAATTTCTGCTTTTAAATAATCCACATGGCAAAGGGCTTGGCACAGTACCACTTTCATGTATGCATGTGCAGTCACGTAATTTAATAGACAGGATAAAATCTAGGCCCTGAAACAGACTGGCCCAGTTAGTGGCCCAACAAATGACTTCACGCAGTAACTTACATCTTCAATAACAAAGGTCCACTCTTTGTCCTCAAACTGGCTATCTGGTTTTGAGTCCTTCACATTAAATAATAGAGATTAATATAATGTACATGTTATGCATGGAGGCATGACTTAAATTCCTGTGGTGCATTCCTTTAACAAAATCCAAGATTGGATTCTTAAATTCGCAAATGGATTTTGCAGTTGAACTTTACTTAGAAACAGATCAATCCAAGATCACACGGATCATGGTGCATCAAAGGAACCAAAGAATCCTTGCCCAGAGTGGAAAAGAAACACAAAATCAGATTTAAGAATCCAATCTTGGATTTTCTTAAAGAAATGCACTCTTAGTTAAGAGAATAACCAAAACTGTACAATAATTATTTTTGTTTATTTCTAACACATTTATCCAATTCTTTTCTCCACCTTTCCTTTGAAATCTGCTTACAGTCAGCTCACAACAACACAAAGGCAATGTCGGCATATCAGTAAAAGAAAGTGGTACAGGGCTGTTGTTGAAAAATTTGACCCTAATCCACGGTTCAGTGAATTTCTGAGTAACACTGTTACATACATGTAACTTCTATAGAATTGTAATGATAAAACATTATGAGTGTTTTGTACAATTGTACATACTTTGTTACAAGCACAGTGCAGGTTTGGCATGTTATACAAACTATTGAATATTTAAATATATAACATGTTTCAGAGTGATCATGCGCTGATTCAGCGGTGTTACCTTGTACAGGGTAACAGTAATGTCTACAGGATCTGGTTCTGGCCAAACAATGATGCCTCGGAATGGGTTGCTGATTCCAGGTTGCCATGGCATTGGCTAAACAAACAGTAAAAACTAGGACCTTAAATTGTCACCTACTACATCCTCTAGTTATATTTAGTTATCGGCATCTGCTGTGCGATTTGTTAGTTTTGGGAATGCGATAGGGCAGTGGAAGATTTTACTGACATAGTCCCTTGTTAATTAACAAATTTCTTTTTAAACTCATACAGGGTATATGTAAATGTAAATAATTTATATTTCTGAATAAATATAAATAAATACATAATACATTGAACAAATTGATACGAATTCAAAGGGAATAGCATTATTGCCTATAAAAAGTGTAGGGTTAAAAGGAAATAAAAAGTATGGTTTGCCAATGCTTGGTCCTGACAACAGAGAATGTTTAACAGGTACAGTACAGGTACCTCCCTGTGATATTTAACTAAGAAATACATGTATTATTTTCACCTTAGTTAGCTTTCTTCTCTTCCGTCTTGTCCATACCACAACAAGTTTGTTGGGCTGCCTGGATTTGAATACGTGAAAAAAAAAAAAAAAAAATCAGTGTTCAATTAATTTTATGCAAAGTTCCTTGCTCTATGGATTCAGTGAATTGAAGATCAGATCAAAAGTTCCTAAGCCCCACAACTGTTTTTCCTGGAAGAATCGAGAGTCAAGGTTTCAACAACATTATGTTGATCAAAACCTAACAATTTCCTTTTATTCCCAACTACTTGTTTACATTGCTTCAACAACAACAACAACTTTATTATGACTTGCATATTTACAAGCTTCCCAACCAAAAATCAGCATTCTGAATTACTTTTTTATTTTGTTCTGAAACAGTTTCAGTCTCAATAAATTTATTGGCGCAGATTTCTGTGCACCAATAAGTTCTTAATCTCTTGATCCAGACTTGCTAATCTTTGTTCCTGATCTCCTCTTGGGCAGAGGTCAGACCTTGAGCTAAAAAAACAAACATTCAACTCAACTAGACAAAGTGGAGGGATTTTTATCAAAAGGTGCTCCTATATGTATAAAACAAACAACTGCCTTGCAAATCAATCCAAGTTTTAAAATAAGCCATATTGAAAGTCTGTTTAGAAAAGGAAAAACAAAGTTGCAAAGAAAATTTTTTCCAATGAGAAGTACAACTACACAGGTGCACATGTACAAATATTCCTTCATATTCATTCTGTACATGTATAACGTCAATAATTACAGAGCAATTAACAGATGAAAAGAATGTGCATTACGTATTGATTCAACACTTATATGGTAATTGCTTTCTGTCAAAAACTTGCACTTTCAATCACGCAAACATCATATTTTAGCCGAAAAGGAGGAAGTTAGAAAAAACTTTCAGTTTCATTGCTTTAATTTCTTTGCACTGAAACATTTCATTGTCGCGATTTCTTCGATCCCGAATTAATTTTTTTAATAAGGATTCCCCATTGAACAGCCATTACATCTACAGCATGGATACCATTAGACGTATAGACTGTAAGGCATAAACTTTGTACACAACGACAAAGATAATATCACGCATCCAAACATTTCAACAGAGGCATGGTCAATTTGTAGGAACAAAAGGATTACTGTATCATAAGCTAAGATATCATGCGCTGACTGGCGATTAAAGCTAAAAGTCAATTCGAAAGTCTTTTCATGCCTCAAAGAACTCTCCATTGCCTTTGATTTTCAAATTTAAGCTTATTTAATCTTGGGTAAACTCCATTGAATCGGGGATGGCACAAAGCGAAAAAAAAAAAAAATTACAGGTTTAGTTTAAGTTTGTAAACAAATTTCCATTTCACACCACCGACACACAAAGTGTTAAGACGTGGTCACAAAAGGGCGTGCTTTTTTCTCCAAAACATATTTGAGCTATATGATTACACTTATGTAGGCCCACAGTCCTCTTACCATTTTCCACCTCTAACACATTCAACAGTTAACGACTGATATGAGGCAGTAAACTGGAATTTTGACGCCTTTTTCCCTACACGTTGTAGTCGTTTCCACACCGAAGTCATCTTCCATTAATTCGGCAGCTGAAGGCCGCTATCGCCCACGACAAACGCCTGCTTCTTTCATCCACCATTGTTGATAACCCATCGAGCACGGCTTTGCGGCCGCGTATTTTTAATCTTGCATCGAATCCTCTTCGTTCTCGTCGATTACTACTCGGTACAACCGAAGATGACCGAGTCAACCTACCCACAATGCCCTTAGCACCCGGGGCTATTTTCGAATCACGGGATCCGCCATATTTCTCGTCTTCGTCTTCCGGATTTGGTTTTCTATTTTGATTAACTGGCGAGGTAGGTGCTCTGTAATGGAACTTAAGTGTGAGAAGATCGTATATTTACTGTTCCTTAATAGACCAATGTAATTTCGTATTCAGTTCTTGACCGATCTTTCGTCATGGGGGTGGGTGACATTAGACTATGAGCTTGCAGTTTCTGCTGACCGCCTTTTTTCACGTGTTAATGCGACACAATATCGTTCAGTTTGTTACTGCAAAATATCTCGAAATGACATCTAATTCATACTGGATCAAATCTGGTAACCGTGATTTTTTGTTCTGAGAATAGTTTAGTCGCATATGAACCGTAGGCTAAAGAAAATTATACGCCAGTAGCTACCGTATTGTATTGCTTAGGCTGCAGGTAGAGAATTTCCGTCTTGGTAAAGCGCTTTAGCTTCCTCTGACGTATCCTTCCTCCTTTTTTTATTTAGTTTCCCGACCATGGCAGCAACAGGACCTTACAACTACTCGTATATATTCAAATATATCATTATCGGTAAGTTAAAATATTAAATATTATGGTACTCGCACTTTGTTCTTTGTCACCAGTCTCCAAATGAGAGCTGATTTAAGCTTGTAAGTCATTGTGCGTTTGCGAATGAGAGTTAATAAACTATTTCAGATTGAAATATTTATTTCATCTTCTTGCATGTTTACGATAAACTTTTTTCATATTTTTATTTATCAATATTTTGACACGCATCAGTAGTCTGTTGGTCATTTGAAAATACGGCGTGTCCATGTTCAAGGTTTTATTTGATACATGTATTTTATTTGATATGTAGTTTAAAGGAAGATGTATTAAAATTGGAAATACACCTGTTTCACCACAGTTTCCTTCTTTCTTTTGTGCTCGTTGTAAAGAGGTAGAGTTTTGAAGAGTTTTGTTTGCATGTCTCATGCTTTTTGCATGCATTTGCACATATTAAGACAAAGTAAAACTACCCACAGATGATGATCTTCTTGCTCTGCATAATAGATGAGTAAAACAGACACCCAACCTCACCAAAAGACATTCAGAACTACCATTTGCCCTCGCCCAGATAATCATCTTGGCAAAGGACAATTTTCTATTATTTTGCAATCTTGTACAATTTGATCAGTTTGAATCATACCTTGTTTGAGTCAAGGAGAGCTTTCATTGGTTTTTACTAGACATAGACATACTAGACATACTAGTACAAGACTGGAAATTGGTCATTGAATGTTGGACCAAATTTGCGATTGTCTGACTAATTTTACATTACGATTGCATATCTTGACTGACACACACTTCAATTGTTCTTGTTTTACAGGAGATATGGGTGTAGGCAAATCCTGTCTACTTCATCAATTTACAGAAAAGAAATGTAATTACACATGTTTACATTTTACCTAATTTCTAAAATATCTCAGTTGTTCAAACCAATAATGATAATTTGAGCAAAGTCATCATTCTGGTCATTTGGCTTTACCACGTGTATGTGTATCTTGCTTCATTCAATTATTTAACTGTATGTGGCTTGTCTGTTTTAGTTATGGCAGACTGTCCACATACCATTGGTGTTGAGTTTGGAACACGTATCATTGAAGTGTCAGGCCAAAAGATCAAGCTTCAAATATGGGATACAGCAGGACAAGAGAGATTCAGGTACGTATTCATGTACCAAGTTGTAGCAATAAACCTCACTACACCCATTTTCCTAGGACCTACATGTATCCCCTCCTCTGCTGCTTACTGCTTAATTACTTTCTGTTCAATTGTACACAAAAGCTTCTGACCAGTATTTTACATCAAATGCTGCCTTATTTTTGCAACTTTCTAGAGCGGTCACAAGAAGTTACTATAGAGGTGCTGCTGGTGCCCTAATGGTGTATGATATTACAAGGTAAAAAACAATTTTAACTTAAAACACCTGGTTTTTTCATGTATACATGTACACTTTATAGTAGAATCCCATTTGTCTATCAGAAGTCCACCAAAGTCTGGAATGGGTGCTCTGTGAATGCTAAAGAAATCTGAATTTGCCAGCCTAGAGATCATTTTGTTGGTTGCTAACTAGGAGGATCACAACCTCTGTGAATGAAAATGTTATGTACAATACAATTTGTTTTAATTGTTCATGATGTAAAAGAAATGACTTGAAGGGTGCCTGACCACTAGCACCAGTGTCTTAAAAATTAAATGTACATGTACAAGCTAAATCTGTAGGATACATGAATGTACCACAAACAGGGATGCAGTGAAGAGCTGGCTGGGTGTTACTGCCTAGTTTTACTGGCTAAAAGAGAGCATAAAACTGGCTCAAATGTCACTAGATTTTGACTAACTTTGAAGGTGTTAAGGGCTGAAAAACCGTTCAGGGCTCATTAATGAGCCAGTTTAGTGTTTATTTAGCTGCAGGCACAGTACAGTGCAACTTCTACTTTGTAGTGAGATGTTTTGCATCGAGTGTGGCTTATAAATTAGAGCTCTGCACATGTAATTCCATTTACTCAAAGCTTGCAATTGAGCAAGACAAACATTTCATTTTATTGGATTCTGATGCTCATTTATAAGGTAACTATTGATGTAATGCCCTATTCAGAGCATGACAGCTTAGCAAGATATTTCATATTACAGGGATATGGTCATGTTTGGGGAAAGTAATCAATCAAAGAACATTTGAAGAAGCTAGTCATAAAAGGGGATAAGTGACGATTTTGGTTGCTTTTCGTTTTTCTTGCTCCAAATTAGCTGAATTTTTGCATGTGGTCTTCAATGTAATAGAAAAACGTGGTTCTGTATTTTTGTCGCTGGTTTTTGCTTTGTTTTCGAGTTAAAACGTAGGCAAAAAACTTGGCTTTTCCTAGCCCTGTCTTTAGGAGTTTATTTGTTGAACAGCAAACGGGCAGACTGTTTATAGTGTATGAAGTCAAAACCAAATCCCACAGCATATAGAGCAGAAATCTGGGAACGGATTGTTTACACCGGTTATTGTGACGTGAACACAACACGTGAATTGATCGAGCGTCAAACGAAATGCCATCAAACAAAAAAGAGATGTGCCGCATTAGAGCTCTGTCAACTAATATCTTAAGCATTGTTTTAAAGTACCTTGTATGCCTACCTGGTGGTTGAGAGGCATCATAAAGCCTCGATAAACCCGTAAGTCATCAGCACGTTTTAAAGAATCAAAATGTGTTCTGAAACTTCGAAGGCAGCTGATATACCGTAATCGTGTTATCGGCGTTCGAAGTCAGGTCAAGCCAGGTAGCAAAGTCCAAGAGCAGTTCTTGCCCAAGAAAAATACCCTCTGGTGAGTTGTGGCCCATTTGCCAAGCGTTGCTAGCGTCAAAGTTTGGAAAGCGAGAACTGGTTTTAGACTTATAAAATTTGTCTTGTATCGACCGCCATGTTTTTCCGCGCACGAGACCCTTCCCGGCATGCATTACGATTACGTTCTGCGGACGTTTCTCGAACTGGTAACTAGATTTAAACATAATAATGGCCAGCAAGTGGCGATCGATTGTAACAGAGCTGTGATCCAGTTTGCGTTGATTTTATTTCAAATCGGTATGATTTGTAGTGTTTTGAGCTTCTGGGATCAGGGGACATGCAGATGTATGGAGACCCGTACGTTGCGCAGAAGGGTTAATCTGTTAATCTGTCAACCCTATTTATAGAGCGTTTTCACGTGGAGTCATCAAATTCTTAAATCCAAAACTAAACAGCCACCAAAGTTGTTATCCTCATCAGGCATAAGAGGTACCAGCGCATTTTCAACTTGGAAGTTATGGCGGTGCGTGACATAAAGCTACGATCGCGTTTGTCGAAAACTATGTTTTATCTCGTGATTTTTTAGCCATTGAAGACGTTGCCGTATTTGGAAAAGTGCTTATTGAAATGTTTATTTGTTTCATTTTATTTTTATTTACACCTTTTTTTGACCTGAAATCAGCATTTTTGAGCTGATACGTTGCGTGAAATTACCATTTTCAGGAGCCCATCATGGGCTCCTACCATTTTGCTTTTTTCTAAGTGAAACCAACATCCTTGCCGTCACGCGTTAACGTCAAATCAACATTTTAACCTATTTAGACTTGAAATCAACATCATTGAGCTTATGCGCTGCGCGATTTGACATTTTGCTGGTTTCTAAGGGAAACCAACATCCTTACCGTCACGCGTTAACGCGAAATCAACATTTTAACCTATTTAGACCTGAAATCAACATCATTGAGCTTATGCGCTGCGTGAAATTGACATTTTGCTGGTTTCTAAGTGCAACCAACATCCTTGCCGTCACGCGTTAACGCGAAATCAACATTTTAACCTATTTAGACCTGAAATCAACATCATTGAGCTTATGCGCTGCGTGAAATTGACATTTTGCTGGTTTCTAAGTGAAACCAACACCCTTGCCGTCACGCGTTAACGCGAAATCAACATTTTAACCTATTTAGACTTGAAATCAACATCATTGAGCTTATGCGCTGCGTAAAATTGACATTTTGCTGGTTTCTAAGTGAAACCAACCTCCTTGCCGTCACGCGTTAACGTGAAATCAACATTTTAACCTATTTAGACCTGAAATCAACATCATTAAGCTTATGCGTTGCGTGAAATTGACATTTTGCTGGTTTCTAAGTGAAATCAACCTCCTTGTCGTCACGCGTTAACGTGAAATCAACATTTAAACCTTTTTTGACCTAAAATTAACATTTTTGAGCTTATACGTTGCGTGAAATTGACATTTTGCTGCTTTCTAAGTGAGATCAAAGTCCCTACGGTCGTGGCGGGCCGATCCTTTGTTATGATAAACCGAGGCGAGACTTCGACTTATAACAAAGGCTTGGCTTGGTTATTATAACAAAGGATCGGCTCTGTTTATCATAACAAAGGCCCGGCTTCGTTTATTTGCAGCCTCGGCGGGAAAAGGGCGTTAGGTATTTTAATCAAAAGTCAACTTTGTCGAAAACGCTCCAAATTTCGCATAGAGTTTTGTTTAGGTACGTTTAGCAATGTCCCGTAGTTTTTCTAAACTAAACTTTGCTAAACTTTGCTTCGTTTTCAGGATATTGCGTATGCAAAAAACCACTCGGTTTTCCTAGCGGCGTCTTTATAAAGCGAAGCAAAAACCAGCGGCAAAAATACAGGAACACGTTTTTCTATTACATTGAAGACCACATGCAAAAATTCAGCTAATTTGGAGCAAGGAAAAAGAAAAGCAACCAAAATCGTCACTTATCCCCTTTTATGACTAGCTTCTTCATTTAGCTCACCATGTGATTTTTTTTCCTTACTTTAGGAGAAGCACTTACAATCATTTAAGTAGCTGGCTCACAGATGCAAGAAATTTAACAAACCCAAACACGGTAATTACCAGGCCTTTGTTGATGACTGCACAGGAGGGCTACACATGAAATGTCTGGTCTTGCGGTTGTTGCATGGGAGCAACCCACACACTCTTTTGTAAATTTTATCGTAGTTGAGGGATCGTTTCTGTTTTGCTGCATTCAAAAGGATTTGTTCTTACTAATAGATTATTTTTCCTAATTTATATACTAGGTAATATTTCTGATTGGGAACAAGTCGGATCTTGATGCACAGGTCAGTTCTGAAATACATGTTGCTCAAGAATTTTTTATATTTTAAATTGTTCCAGACTTTTCTCCAAGCTGTGAAAAACAAAATCAGATGTGTGGCTGGACACTAATCAGAATACATGTACGGATCAAATCACATGAGCAAGGTCCAAATCGATTTCTAGTGTGACCTTAGTTGATCTGTTAGATTTCGTTGCAGGGTTTCAGCCCCACATGTGCGCAGAATATGAGAAACATTTTGCCAACATGTAGTTTGTCCTAAAGCCCAGTTGACCTTAAATTTTTGTCCTATTGTAACTGCACTCAAAGTTATGCCTTCACTCTTGTAATGAGCAAGTATTTTTCCCAACAGAGGGATGTGACATATGAAGAAGCCAAACAGTTTGCAGAGGAGAATGGTAAATGGCCTTAATGGCTGTTGTATTTCTTTTATATTATTATGAACTTCTGTGGCCTTAAAAATGTTAGCTTGTAAACCTACAACCACAGATATACATATACATGTACTGTTTAGTTACTGTATATTGTACAATTTTCTTGTGGTATGACATGTATTAGTGACAAGTTTACTTGTTTTATTATAAGCTTTCACAAAAATGTCTGTAACTCTTTTGACATTACTGTGTACATATATAGTATTATTTTAATGATCTTAACTGACTGTACAGTAGTCACTTTTATAATCAGCTCAAAAATGTTTGCATTCCAGGACTTCTCTTTTGTGAAGCAAGTGCAAAGACGTGAGTATGGTCAACACATTGTTTAACTTGTTCTCTTTGTGTCTTCACACTAATTGATAATTAATTAATATGTAAACTGCAGCATTATGCATGTTTGATTAATTCTGTTACATGTTATAATGTAAATTACTATTCTGCAGTCTTTGTTCTAACCCAAGTTGTGTTTATTTCTAGTGGGGAAAATGTGGAGGATGCTTTCTTAGATACTGCAAAGAAAATATACCAAAATATCCAGGATGGAAGGTGTGTTTAGTTATTGTTTTGTTTACTGTTTTCACTGAAGAGTGCTGCACATGACGTGTATGTACAGTGTGAATTGTAGAAGTGTATTAATGACAGTAATAAAGCATCAGCCTCTCTTGGAATATAATTCCTCTTACTGTACTGTTTGTAATGCACTTTCAGGATTTTAGCTAAATTCACATCAACACAGTGTGAACATACACATTAAATTATGTCAAGAAGTTATTCTCTTCATCCATGTAAGAGGCACAGTTGCCTTAAATGTTAGGATGCAGATTCTAGATTGAGTCATCTGAGTTGAGTCCTTGTCTACTGTCCTCTATGTAGTGTTGTATTTTTGGGCGAGACATTGATTTAACAGAGTCTCCCTCCTCCCAGATGTGGATAAATGGATACTGACCAATTAAATGCCCTGGGGTTTACCATGCAATGGACTAGTGTCCATCCAGCAGCTTCAGGAAACAGAAACTGGAGGCATGCTCTAACGTGATGGGTGGCAAGACTTGAACAAGGACTTAACCTTTCGTTCTCTTTATTGGTTTCCTTGATACGGGATTAATATTTAATTGACGATACTATTTTATATGGTACAAAGCAGAGTTAGGTCTCTGCACCTGTCTTTGAGTGTGTTATTATTGTACATGCACACTTGGTAAGTGAGAGCTTGTTTACATGTATGAGTTAACTGTACCCTTGTTGTGATTTGTTTAGTTTGGATCTCAATGCTGCAGAGTCGGGAGTGCAACACAAACCTCTAGCAGGGCGACCATCGAACTCGCTGCACACAGATCAGCAAGCAAACCAGGAGAAATGTGCCTGCTAGCCAACTATCGCCGTGTCAAGATCTTTGATTTTAATCAGCTAACTTCAAGAAATTTACCCTGTGGGACACAGATGAGAGCATGACTTATTTTCCATAAATGGTACAAATCATCGACTTAGTGTAACATTTACATGTAGATACCAGATGCGATATAAATACTTATTATATACTAAGTAGTAAAGGGGAATTGGTGGGGATTGGCATCGTCTTTACAAATGCCATTTGCCAGTTGTTTGACAGTGTGTTACATGTGGTACATACATGAAGTATTTGTTTGTTCCTGCTAAACTGCCCACCACACTAACCAGCAAGAATGATTACAGTGGGCTCAGGGGATTCCAGGAGAATATATTTCTGCTAAAAAATTCACAGTGGTTAAACTTGTCTTGCATGTTAAACAATGTAAATGCAATGATATATCACTTTGTCTATTTTTGCAATCTATCTGGATATGGTTATTACAGTCTGTAAATGCCTCATTCAGAAGGGCAGCCAAGGTAAAAAAAACATTTGACGTTTGTTTGTCTAATAACAAAAATGCTAGGTCCACTGACTACCAGGTATTCCTCATTGGATTGTCACCCAATGCTTTGTTCACATCGAGGGACAGTCCTTAATGAAGGAAATTGTTAAAACTTGGTATTGTAATATTTGTACATTTCTTCGTACATAGTGAGGAGGGCAATACCCAAGTGAATTGTTTTAACCATTCAGCACCAGGCTTAAAATAACAGAAATTAATTTCCCCTTGCTTATATCTTTTGAGATATCCTACAACCAGATGAGATAAGATCAAGACCGTTAACATGTTTTAACATGTACATAATTATTGATGATGCCTTAACGATCAAGAAAGGTTAAAAAATCTTGGTGTTACAGTAAGGACCTGAAGGATTGACACTTGAAGTACAGTATTAAAATACGTGTACATGAACGATGGTATTCCAAGACAACAGATTATGTGTGTTAATATTTCATCAATTTCCTAAAAAAGCTTGTCTGTCTGTCCTTTGAGGACTAACTCCGTTTAAATGTACCAACATGTATGTTTTTTCAAGGCAGCCTTTCCCATTTGGTTCCACTGAGTGTCCAAGTCAAAAAAAAAAAAAAAATCAAAATTTAATTTTGCAAGATGATAAACAAGCAGTTAAACATGAAAGTACTGCTCAACACACTAGGGTTTAATCCACAGACTTAAAAGTTAGAACCATCTTGTACAGTGTAATTAACAGAACCATGTGAAATTATTGTTCGATAGCTCGCACTCTTAGCGGGTTACATCTGAAGACATCAAAGTTAGTATCACAATGATTGATGCAAGGTTTGTTGCCTCTGGGAGTGGGTTAAGTTGGTGTACTCATTTACAATTACATGATCGTGAAAAGCCTGAACTCTTTCAAGAGCTTCACTGCGGCCATGCAGTACGGCAAATTACAGGTTTAATCAAGACTTTTTAGCTTGTAATGTTAATTAGAATTTGCTGCTGCATAGTTTTGCACCTTGAACAAAGGTGCCCTTGATACATCTAGGGATTGAATCTACTTGTAGATTAATTACATTGTGATAGAGGTTAGCCTGTCATTGTGGACTTTATTGGTACAGTATCACAAATCGTTCTCAGAACATTGTCAAATGAGATTCTTATTAAGCCATGGTAGCCTAGTGGGTGGTATTCGCTCAACCGCAGCTCATTCCTTTGTGAAATGGTCGCACAAGTCTAATGTAACTAATTTGTTCCGTTACAGTAACTAAGGCAACCGAAAGTCTACTGCGCCTGCTACGGGTAATCCTTTTGACGCTTACATGTATATGATACCAGTGGACCATAGTTTCTACTAAAATGACACGAAATTGTTGTACAACTGAAAATTGTGATTAAATTAAGTACTAAAATACGCAACGAAATCCAACGGTAGAACGCGGGATTGTCTTTTGCAAATATAAAGAAAAGAGCTGTGTATGTTTATTGTCGCTTCGCTACATGTGGCATTCAAACCTCGCGGGTTTAGCGAGGGGAAAATGAAGAGCAAAACATCTGCGTTGTGTTTAATTTGAACGCTGCAACAGCAAACAAAGTTAGACAGAATAGTGTTGTTTTGCGGCAAAATTTTCCTTCCGTTAAATGACTGTGATTTTGATTCTGACTCGCAATTTTCGTTTTTCCCTCGAACACAATCACTAATTTGTTTCTGGGATTTGGTGTTTAGAGTCCTTTTCGTCTTTACAGAGCCTGGAAGGGAGTTTGCGAAGGGATTTGCTCAGTGTAGGAACGAACTGAGTCAGGAGCGTTGCCCAGCGGACTTTTTCAAACTTCCTTTCAGCCTCTCCGGAGTAAAATCGATGGTGCGTAGTAGAAGCTGGGAGAAAATGTTGGGGTATGGGGAATTAATTATAACATGTATTGCTAGATGCAGTCTCCTTTATTTGTTATTTCATCTAATTCATAAATTCTTTATATACAGTAACTCAATCTAGCCTGCGTACCAAGCGTTCCAGTACGAACGAAGAGCTTTTTCTTTTAGCCTCGTCTATTTTTTGCCCTCGCCCAATTTTCGCGCGACCACTGAGCTAGCAGGCGAGAAACTCTTGGTTCGTGCAGGAACGCTTGTTACCCAGGCCACACTAAATCTGAATCTTCAGACGTAACGTAATGTCAAAAAGTACCAGTTTAGTTTTTAATAAATAACTAAAAATGAAAATTCGATTTGTTTATCCAAAAATACTTTAATTTATAATATGAGTCTTCTACGCAGTTTTCTCCTTTTTTCGAGAAAATGCGACATTCATTCTCATCGTATTTTATTGAAGCTGAATTTTGAACATAATGCTATCACTGTGTTTGAACGACATGTCAATTTGACGAATAATATTTGGAAACTAAAATATTCCACGCCTCGACATCCCCGTCAAAATTGTTTCAATGGCTCTTTTTCAACAGCCTTTACATCAGGATTTGGGCTTTCTCTCATTGTCCCTATTCGTTATCAAAGAGGCTACTGGATTGCGATTTCTATGCGAGAATCATGCTTTGTTCGATTGCAGCGCGAATGGCTATGGCGACGAACAGCGCGATGGGCACTGGGCACCGAGTAGAAATCCGTTTTAAAGACAGAACGAATGGTAATATACTTCCCTGTGCCAAGGTTGTTTGGGTTGTTTACCGCTCGAGAAGAATATGTTGTATTTGAAGATTCACTAAAGAAAACCGACATTTTGGCTTGAGGCCTTGAAAGCCAAAAGGGTTTAAACTGGTGAATCGAAAACGAGAGTGAATCGTGGCCCATTGAGGGCCTGTTTACAAGGAGAGAGGGTTACCCTAGCAAGCGGGTTACTCGCACATTTCCTCTTTTTTTCTTCGTCGCGTTTACAAGGCAGCTGGGGTTACCTGGGTAGGCGGGTTACCCTATCTGCTTGCTAGGGTTACCCTGGCAGGCGGGTTAACTTTTTCCCTTGTAAACAATCCAGGTAGGGTTAACCCGCCTACCCGGGTTAGCTTTCTAATTGTTTCCAGACCCTTTGAGCGTAACCGCGTATTAAGTTGTCCCGGGTTGTAGGGTTACCCTGCCTGTGAAATTTTGCTTGTAAACCCGGGCTATCTTTTGCCCTCCAGCTGGGGTTAACCGCTTGCTAGGGTAACCCTCCCTCCTTGTAAACAGAGCCTTACATGCCAACAGGAATTTCCGGTTTTTTTCTAAATGGAAAACAACGTGGACCTTAATAGCCCTCGAAAATAGTAGGGGAGGGGGGTACTAAGCAATGATTTATTCTGGGGGGCTCTACCCCGAGGCCCAACCCTAGCCCATTCCCAATCGTATACCAGTTTACTTTTTTTTTTTTGCGGAAAAGGCCACCATTACCCCTAAGGACTCAGGCTTTTACTTCAACTCGTTAATTCCATACCCTCATGTACGCCTGCAGCCAGAAGGTAATTCTTGCGGGAGTTCTAAGCCGGCCCATCTCCCCGCCTGCCGTGGTTTTCAAATAGCAACAACTAAAACCTACAAAGTGAAACTTTTAAAAGCGCAGCGCATGAAGAACGCAGCACAGCGCCCCATTGTGTTTTCCAAAATCCTCACTTTTCTCTCCAGAAGTCCATTAGCGTAGCATAATTAACCCTAGGAATAAATATTTTAACAAGAAATAACACTGTACAAGTAGGCCTAAAATTATTATTTTTTTTAGTCCTTCTAATGAGGGGTTATTTGTCACCAAGCTCCACGTCATCTGTCCCACCATAGCGAGGCTTACTGCCCGCTGTCCAGTTAGCTTGCTGTTTTCCTTTCCCAGACGCCCACTTGCACGCCAGACAAGGAGCCATTATGAAGACTTCAAATAGAAATGTTAAAACGTTGGTGAATACTCCACCTTGAGGGCAACATAAACGAACTGCGGAACGAAAAAAGAAACTAATCAATCAAAAGCAATAAATGTTAGCACACGAGATTTGTGTGAAACCACCTTGTGTCATATCAGAAACATTTTGGGCAAATTTGCTCAAAAATCGAACACAATTCGCGACATGTAGACTTTTACGGAAAAAAAAATTGAATTAAAGCTAAGCTTGCATTCAATTCACGAGTCTATCAGTTTCTACTGGATAATGGTTTTTCCTGAACAGTGTCGCTTTAATTTCCGTTGCTTGACAAAAAGGGAACTGGATGGACAAAGAACAGACCCAGAGGACACTGGCTCGATCGATCTCTAACCTCTGACCGTTCTGTCTGGCCCGCCTGGAAAGAGCCAGAAACTAGCTAAAGACACTCGCCTCAGGCGTCATGCTCCTTGGTACTGCACAGAACAAAAAAAAAGTCTTGTGGAATAGGTTGACAATCTCGACACGGTTATGAGGCTCAGTAATGCTACTCACCTGGGAATTATAGGTATAAAATTTTAAAAAAATGAAATACAGTGATGCAGTTGGTACTTACATGGCATGAGAAGAAGAACAAAAATGAATCCTAAAATTGATAAAACAACAAATATTGGCATGAATATTGTAACGAACATCCATCTCTGACATGCGCACGCTGTGTACTCGTCACCGTCATCATCACCGTCGTCATGGTAACTCTTTGTCTCGCTGCATGCTTGGGATTGTCTTGGGGAAGATTTGCTACCATCTAATAAGAAAGTGAACAAAATGTTACGCGTTAACATTTTGTAGGTGACTTCTACAGACGTTTTTCTCTTGTTTTTCTCTTGTAGAACACTGTTCAGGCCAGTCAGCACGCGGTCAAACATCGTCTAGAAAACACGGAACGGGTAGAGCCTCTACAGTTACATTCAACCATGATGTTGCCCTAATAAATCACTGCGCGCGATCGGTAGATCCTACACTGCTTAAAGTGTGTATTTCGTGCTTATTGTCTCTCAATTCGACGATCTGACGCGTTTGGAACGAGGAGCTGTATAAATTAGAGATTTGTCAAGACGCTAAGATCCTTACAAATTAGCTCAAATTGAACAAGAATAAATTTTGAAAAAACCCTCTGGCCACTTCGACCAAGCAAACGTGAATTCTGAAACACATGGGCTGTTGGATCAAAGAATACAGTCATGCGAAAAAGAAAACTGAAAAGTGTAGACTGAAAATAACTTACATTTGAAACAGTCCATCGATTCATCAAAAGCTTTGAGAGTGAAGCACTCAAACTACTGTAAATTTCCAAAACAGCAAGGAATAAAATAAATCAACCAGCACATGATATTCATTTGTGTCGTCTCATTCAGACTGCAAAGGAAACTATAATATGCAACTACAACGTCTTCACCAAGGTGCCCAGATGTTCGGCTCGTGTAAATGCCAGCTGATGAACAGTTATAATGGACTGATTAACCGACAATAGAAAGTGTTTAAGAATTTGAAAGCCATTGATCCGGCTGATCTGGCTTTTGGGTTTTTTTTTTTGTTTTTTTTTTTCTTGTCTTTTTTCAAAGCTGGTGCTGTTGTTGCTGTTTGGCTATATCGTTGTCAATTGTACCACTAAAAGTAAAAATCCACAGGAATAGTTGTCATTAGAGTTTGCGGTTTACGCCCTCACATCTGATTGACTTTCCCTAGCTATAGCTAGCGATACAAGCGATACATTCAAAAAATAATTCTTCTATCCATGCTTTTCGACTCGCAGTGTAATTCTAAGACAATATGTAATATATTACTTTGCCAGGTAAAATAATATGAACAAAGGAACAGTAATGCGTGAAAAATGTAAGCAGCTGACGTCCTAATAAAGTATGCACTAGGAATTTGGTTCATATCATAAAATGTTAGGCACACATCAGAAACAGACGAACAAAAAAGAACATTTCAACAAAACATGTTGTATAACTGTTAGGTAGAACCTGTTGTACACGTTTGAGTACCCTGATGCACAATCCAAGATGTTGCAACTTCGTGCAACAGTTTAGTCAAACGTATGCAACCTGTTATACCACGGGTTTTATGCTGCTTTGAGATGTTCCGTGTGTATCGTAACTCCGGCCAACTCAAAACCCCTTACAGAGTTGTGCAAGCTCGGGAGTAGACCGTTTTCGATATATTAAAATTCATCTTGGCAGTGAAGCTTAGAGGACACAAACAATGGAAATTGAATGGCCATGTTTATTCATTTCTTGTGTTTGTGTCCTCTAGGCCTCAAAATCACGCTGAATTTTAACATCTCGAAAGTGGCCTATTGCAACTGGCACTTCAATGGTACATCACAATGTTGGACATGACAATGTTGAAAGAAAATTCGTCCTCTTTCAGGTGCTTTGTGCCTGGTTACGTAAAGTCTGCATCAGGCCAGTGGCCCAAACGGCTGGAGCTTATCCCGGTTTCTGTAGTCACTGTTTCCATCGCAAGGTTAACCCCAGCAATAAATTCGCCGGTACCCTTTTATACACCTGCATGGGTGGAGAGAAGCACCGTAACAGTCAAGTGTCTTGTACAAAGAACACAACGTAATTGTTCCGGCCAGGGCTCAACCTAGCGTTCAGCGCGCTAATCAAATAGGGCCACCGCGCCTTCGTCACCTTGTGAGCTATCACTACAGCATAAAATCTATCAGAGGAAGATCACGAATGAGGTTTACTAAGGCTGGTTTCCATATGATTGGTGCAATCGTTACTATCACTCCAGAAAAAGTTCATCGACCCATACGAATATCACTTCCATATGATCGCCACAATCCTCCGTAGGAAAAAAGATGGCGACTGGTACATTTGCCCATAGTTCTCAGCGAACGAAAACCTTAACAACGTTCATAAAAATGTACAGAAAAGTTATAAAATCTTCAAACCTAGGCTACAAAATGTCCTTAGTACAGGGAAAAATACTGTAAAAATTTGGCTTTTTTTGCCTCATAGGCTGTGTTAGGTTCGCAAGGTATTGTGGTAAAATGTACAACCGCCATCCTTTTTCCTACGGTGGATTGCTACAGATTGCAGCAATATCAAGAAGACTGGAATCTAACGACGCACGGCATTTAGCATATTTTTCATCACAAATATCGCTACCATCCCTGGAGAAGATTGTCGCGATAGAATTAAAGTCTAAATATCCCAGCGATCGTTGTCTCAATGATCGCTACAGAGTTGTTTCCATATATTAAAAAAAAAAAAAAAATCGGCGATAACAGTGATGGCAACGTGTTCTGAATAAGCAAAACCGTGCGCATTTATAACGTATGCGGAACCTTACGTCTGTCTATAATAATGAGTAGGAACTGACGACGATAAAAAAGAGAAACAAACGAGAATGTTCATTCGATTTGCAAGATTTAAAGACCCCTTTAATGCTATAAAAAGTTGCTATAAATGAGCGTACGTGACAACATGCATGAACTCTTTGGCCAGGTGATACGGCAAACGATGTCAATCTTCTTCGGCACCACCTAGATTTAACGCGACGCTCACAGAAAAAAAACAGAATTACATTGATAAGAAATCGAAAGATACCAAAGAAACCGAAAAGGTCGCTTTCTTCGCTCCCTATTATTCAGGGCCTGGTTGTTCGAAAGCCCGTTAACGCTAACCCAGGTTTAAAGTTAACCGAAGTAGTCTTTTTTCTTGTGTAAAAACGTTTTTGACTACTCATGTTTTGTGTAGTTTGAGATTATTCAAACTCAAAAGTGAAGGACAAACTGAAAACCTCACCGAAAATTACCAAACCCAAATCAAAATTCTCGCTAATCCTGGGTTAGCTTAATCGCGCCTTGAACAACCCGGCCCAGGGGCCTGTTTCTCGAAAGCCCCGGAAAGTTTTCGCGCCCGAAAAACCATTTTTAGTTAATCTGGCTTTAAAGACAGAGAGGTGTACACGCCTGAAACTTCTTGTACGGAATGGAACCTCTGTTTATACTAAGAATATGTGAAGAGAACAGCTCGATAATCATAAGGTTTGATATTTTGCTCCGGCTTTCCGGGTGCGAAAACTTTTCGGGACCTTCGAGAAACGGGCCCCTGGGGCCCGTTTCTACTACTACTCATCCTCATCGTGCCCATGAGGATTCTTGAGGCCGGAAGGGGCCCGTTTCTGAAAGGTCCCGAAAAGCCGTAGCAAAATCTCAAACCTTATGACTACAGAGCCGTTTTATTCACGTATTCTTAATATGAACAGAGGTTCCCTTCATACAAGAAGTTTCAGGTGTATACACCTCTCTGTTTTTAAATGCCGATTAACTAAAAATGGCTTTTCGGGCCCGAAAAGTTTCCGGGGCTTTCGAGAAACGGGCCCCAGGACTTTAAGTGACCAGCGAACAACAAATTATAAACGTCACCGAGAAACTACTTGCATCAGGGACCGGAACCCATTGGATCGTCTCGGTGCGTTAGCTGTTCGTAAGGCCTTTAATCCCCTCCGATTTTCAAGTGAATTGTTACCTCGAACTTTCAGGATATGAGAAATTCAATTAAAGCCTGTTGTTTTCGGTTCGATAAAAATCTCGTTTTGGGTACTAAAAAAGTCTGCTGTGATTTTCGAAAAAGGCACTAAGATCTAAGTTTTTCGTAGAATGTACAAAAAAGCCCTGACTTGTGAACTGGAGACTCGAGTTCCCCTATAATGATCTTCTTGCCAAAAAAAAATCGAAGGACGCCGCAGGAACCTTCTGGTCGCTTTCTTCGGTTCCTAATATTCAGTATCTTTGTGATAAACAAACGATAACTTATAAAAGCCGCCCGGCCATATTTCGATAGCTAAAATAATTCCAGCCAAAAATCAGTCAGTTATATTATAAAGACCCTTGCAATTGACAGGATTTGATTGGATGATGCTGTATTGCTGTTACGACAATGCCCTATGTAAATGAGTTTTCACAAGATTTAGCATTCTCGCTTAAAAATATGACTGTAAGTAAAGTTTTTTTTATTTCGAATGTTTCATCTCAAATATAGCGGCATTTTTAAAGCAAAAATCCATAAATCCAGCTGATTCTTTCGAGGACGAACCTTGTTGAAAGCTGAACAAAATACAATTATGTTGGTGTTAAATTGCATTAGCCAACTTGTGCGCGAGTGTTTTTTATATTAGTTTAAAAGATGACAGGTGAAACTGCTTCAAAACGCCAACAAATTCACAAATCTACAAGAAACTAGGGGTTTAATACAAAGAAACCTTTCCATCAACGGTGTAACATAGATCGGACGATAGTTACAAAAGTACTTTCGCCAGTTTTTCGCAACATTCTCCTTTTTCTAGTTCTTCAGAAAATTTCCCGCCTACTTGCAAACAAATTTGCATCTTAGCTCGTAGCATAATTAGAAAGTACGACCGACGTTCTGTTTTCTTTTCTCGCTCGTGTTTTTCGGTTGTCAAAAAATATAAGCGATTGTTGCAGTAACAAAAGAGAAAAATTATCAAAATAAAAGCTGATAAATTCAGTGTGAAATGCTAATTTTTCTTTCTCGCCTGTTGAGAGTAAACACTGTAATTTTCGCACTTTCTTTCCAGTTGTAAGCGTTTGTCGAATATTTTCATGTATACCTTCTGTTCTTTTCAAAGTCTTTCGGTAAGCCCATAACCGTGTTGTGCGAGGTTTAACATCGCTTAACACCGCATAACGCGGGTGGAAAAACCAAAAAAAGACAATGATGCCAATATTTTTATATTACAGAGAATTACCATCCTTGCGCCAGCGAAACACCTCTTCAAGCGCGAAACATCAACAAATTAACTGCGACGAAGAATTTGCTTGAATAGTTTTCGAAAAATCAAGTGGAATGTAATCAACCGTTGATAAATAAATTATTAATAAACATTTAGAAATACAATGGAGTGTGGCCTAAACCTTTTCTCCGCTGCGCTGTCTGTGGCGATAGTTTCCTCTGTTCCGTATCCAGTAAGGTTTCCTTCTCAGGTCCACTGTCTCTTTTTTCCGTTCCAGAATCAACAAAGCTGCTAGCTTGGCCCAATTTTCCCTGAGAAACGAATCCCGATTGCGCGCGGGAAATAGGCACTTCTTCCTGAAACTGACCCCTGTCGTCCATTTCACTTGGCCCTGTCTCTTCCTCCGCAAGTTCTCCTATCTCCAACATTGATTTATAAACCGGCATCTCGAGATTAATTATTGCTTTTGGTGTTGGTGGTCTGACCAACTCGTATTCTTGGCGTAGTTTCTCAACCGCGTCTTCAAGAAGCCTTCGTTGACCGACCGGTAGATTCAACTGGGGGTAATCTTCCTTTTTCAACGCAAGAACCGCGGGCAAGCAATCGATTTGATGCGTTTTCACCAGAATGTCAATTGTGCTTTGGTTGATAAAAGAATCTTTCGCCCAAGCTTCAAACAATTCGGCACTCCCAAAAGTATCGTGTCTTCGAAGTAAAGGCGGCGGTTTTCCTGTCGACGAATCTGGAGAAGATTCGTCCTCTTTCACTTTAGAAAAGAAAAACATGCTGGTACGGTTGAATTTTCCTCAAAACTAAGGAAAATTGAACGAACTACTAGAAAACCATTTGGGCGTCACACACAATGCTTTATTGACTCCTCAAAGAACAGATGGGGAAGCCCATTAAATTCAGCAAGCCACGTCAATGAATATATATTCAATCAAGTTTCCGTCTACTTTTTCCGGCCACATGGTGTTATGAAAATTCGATAACAATGCTTCCAGAAAAGCGGACATAATTTGTACGAGAAACCGACAGGCCAAATCATTTCTGTCACAACAAGGAACGACAAGGGCCAAGATAAAAAAGCACCAAGGATAAACTCTTGTTTGTGTAAGTGAATATTAACATCAAACTTCGCGCAATTACTTGAAATCTTTACTTCACATCCGGTTTTTGAGCGAAACACGGCCACGAATCATGAACCGAAATGGATATGTTTTTCGTGAGATACAAAGCGAAAATTATACAAAATGTTACTTGGCATAAAGCCGCATGCGCCATTGGTGAAACGGTCACAAGTATTTTGGTGTTGCTGAAGGAAAAGATATCTCTCTGGTTCATTGTGCGCGAACGAAAGAAAACATATCAACGCAAAAATTAATAGCCTTTTATTTCTCTCTTCTCCAAACTAACCTTGATTGATGGTCCAAAATAACGGGCGAAAAATATAAACACCCAACTGCGCAAGAAGCTCACTATATGTGCAAAGGGATAATTTTTCTCTTGAGCAATTTTCTTTAATAAACGGTAAATGGGACTAAATTAAGAAATGAAAATTCTTTTGTGTTCGTTTGACAAATTTTTCTTCGGCTTGAGATTCGAAGAAAACATCAAAACAATGGAAACCCATCCATCCTCGAGTTTGAGGATCGTAAAAATGAAGTACGCTCGCTTTGTAATGTTGACTGATTTTCTCGTGTATTTACGTATGCTGTTCATGTCGTGTAAATCCCCTTGTTTATATACCTGAAGGAGAAAGCCTGCAAAACAACATAAGGCACGCGCCGAGCAGTCGAGTTACGAGTTAATGCGCTGACAATAAAACATGAATCTATCGAATTTTAAATGAATAAATTGTTAAAAGCGGTCAAGCTACAAGTGAGCGAATAAACTTTATTTGCCTAATTTTATCCTCTCCCTCGTTCACTCTTTGACTCCTCTTGAGAGACGAAGCCGAATGCCAGAAAATCACAGGGAAAATACGGCTGAGATAAAACACGGGAAATATACAAACGGACCAGTGTACTGTCATAATCTAACATACACACGCCGGCCGCACAGAAATAAAGAAATAAAATCAATTTGTTCAATGAACTGGGATATTTCATCTAGTATTGTTATTAAACACGAAGCATTTTTTAAAGACATATTAACATAGCCAACGCGTATACTCTAGAAACAATCCACTACCCCATTCATTTTATTTTAAGCAAAGGAGTTTTAAAATGATTGGCAATATTTGATCAAATTCTAACAAACATTTTAGGACATTTTCAAGAGACTAACGTCTAACTCAGTAAGCTAGAGTACATTATTCAATAACTCCCGAAAATTAAACAAACAAAACAAGTTGAAGGTTGTCTTAATTCAGTCTTCAACCTTTCAAATACCATGGTTTGCGCGATTTTGCTAAGTTTTCGTTGTTGTTCTCTGCTGAGTGACCGCGCCAGGTGCTTACTGAGTAGCCGCGCCAAATTGTTAAGAAAATCCGCGTGTTTTTCTTGAATGTAACTATGTAAAAAGATGAAAGCACAAGTGGTAAGGCATTATGATTAAGCCCTTTGTAGAGAAATAAAGGGAGAGATGGTAATTTACCCTGCAATGCCTCTAGAATAACTTTGCCACCTTAGAAACCGTTTAATAGCCGAGAAATCGCTATTCGTTTCTGACGATTCGAATTACCCTCGAAAGCTAGCCAGTAATAAATATCGCAAATTTACAGAAGTGTAGGCCACTGGGCCTAACACCATCAAAATTCAGTTAGAAAATTCGAGAAAACTTAAAATGCTCTTTGTTTCTCATTCCATGGCGCGATAAACGAAACAAAAGAAAAACCCGTGAAAGACTACTTAACATATAAAAAGAGAGAATCTAAAGCGAATTCAATATTGGTCCGCATTTTCAAAAGAAACAACGAACACTTTGAAGATATACAGGACAATGACTTTACCGCAAAACTTTTAGACCAGCAGTTTATTCAAAACTAGCTAACTACACAAGAAGAACAACGTGCAGCATTAAGCTAAAATATGACGGCATGCAAAAATTTAGGTTATCTTTTAACATCGGACGAAGGAAAAGAAATAGCTATTTGAAGACATTTATAATGGGTGAAAACAATACTGAAAGTAAAAGGACACCTGTTGCGTTTATGATAATACCACACGATTTTTATTGCTATTTACATATCCTTAAGTTACAATTTAAAACGTTAAAAGCTTTCGTTAGTTCACCACCCATATCTGGTGTATATCTGCTATCAATTAAAAGCATGTTTTTTCCTATTTCAAAGTAATTTACTACTATTCCTCAATATGTGCTGTCAACTAACTCCAGTCGTAGAACCCACGCTAGAGGCGACTTAGTCTGTTACCAAGGCGAACCGAGAAAGCGATAGATATGAGTAGCATTTTCTACTGATCAAAGAGCAAAGAGGGAAAGTTGGAGACTTCCTTGCGGTTATCTAGGGGAGGGGCCCGGAGAGCCCCCCCCCCCCCCCCTATTTTGGGTCAAAAAAATATTAGAGAAGGAAGAAAAGCCGGCAGGGCAGGTATAACAACCCCCTTCCCCCCCCCCCCCCCCCAGCTCAAGGTCTGGATCCACCCCTGGTTAGTCACCTTAGTGTCCAACTCCAGTTGGCACGAGAAAACCAAAGGAGTAAATGCTAAGTTAATCTCGAATAACCTCCAGCTTTTTTATCCTTCTTTCCAAGCGATCAGCCAGAACCCATTCGTATTCCCAGGATCAAAGTGTGGCAAGTTTTTAACTTCACAGAGCTCGGGCAATAACAATTGCAATTTTGAGTAACACTCGAACACTACATCTCGAATATTAGTCAGACTAGGCGGTCTGTCTACTTCAATAGCGCATAATCACACTGCGTTAAACCATCAACTGAATGAAAAGAGTTTTTCCTTAACGTCTCATATTTCAGACGCGTTGTCTCATTAACCGACCAAATGCACACACGTAGTTTGTAAGAGGTTTTATTTTACATTACAACATCACGCCCGCATATCAACCGATCGAGACAACCGCCACAATTCTTATCTTGATAACTTTCCTTTCCTTTGTTTACCAAGCCGTTTATTACATTCAGTATCGTCAAGTGTGTAACATCTATTCATAACTGGTCGTTGCATCAAAAGAATTGTACATTTATCTTCTTGATTTTTATTTATAATTGTTATTTTAACCTCCAGAATGATGTGTATGGAAAAGACGGTGAACGTAAGTAAACTGAAACTAATCTAAATTATATCCGTTTTAAATAATACATAATTTAAAAACGTTTAACACCTAAATGCTGTTATTAAGCATGTGATTTCCGGTTCACTCAGAAAAAAGAATTATCATTAAGGGCATGAATTTAATTGAAAAACTGCATGGAAAGAAACTAGACTTCTAATAATTACAAAATAAAAAAATTGGAGAGGCAAACTTTACAGATTTTCGGGTCCACATTAAAAAGAATTCAACTGAGACACGAATTTTAAAACCAAATTTCAGTAACAAGGATTCTAAAATAACTTTTAAATGTAAAGGCCTAATGTGAAACGCTAAAGTCAACCTTTAAAATTACGTGAAGCGAGTTCAAGAGACTGAATACAAAACACCTTAGATACATTATTTCCTACCGAATGAAAATTAAAAATGCGATTTGAAAGATTTGATTTTCCTGTCAGCTTGTACCTGCATCTGCCGCGTCTTCTTCCCCCTCCCCCTCGGGTTGCTTTTCGTCTGAGCTCTCTGTGACGGTTCTGTAACGTTGGCCAAAAAGAAACTAATTAAAGTGAAAGACGGTATGATTTGGCAAAAAGACCAGCATTTAGTCTCACGATTACGAAATTCCTATATTTACGAATACAAACAGGCATGTAAATCTCATTGGACAATTTAAGGAAAAAAATCAGTTTTCTATCTCATTGGTAGGAGCTTGCAGTAAACGTTACCGAATAAATTACAGAGACTTAGGTTAGGAAACACCATGGCAGGTTCTTGACACAATGAGTACCTTCTGAACATATTCTACAGCCCGCCAAAACTCGCAGAAGTGCAACATTTCATATGAGGTACAATTTTATTTATTAGCTGAATTTTTTTCTTACTGGTTCAAACTTACCACGATGGCTAAACATAACATAAACATAAAACCTTTATTTCGACACGATAAGAGTTAAAGCTACAAAGCTTCTGGGGTCGTGTATACTACTGATCAGAATTAAAATACATTTTAAAACTGAAATATACACATGTAAAATACTGAATAGACATATGCGGAATTAAGATCAAAGTATCAATCTAGGACCTTAAATTATTAATTCACGTTTCTAAAAATACACATAATCACTAACGCTATATGGGGATGTGGAGGCTGTTAAACTGTCAAAAAACAAGTCTTTAAAACACTCCTTGGTAATAAGTAGTCTTTTAATTTCATTAGAATTTAAATTATCTATTATCTATTTGGTTGGATACTTACCGTGTTAGATCTTCTCCAATTTGTAATTCAAGAGCAGTCACGTGAACAACGCATTTAGGATCCGGGGGAGGAGGGCACTCCTGGCATAAATATGGCGAAAAACAGAAAATTAGTTGCAGATCTTTAGTATAAAATCATTTTCTGTGTCAGGCCCCTTGCGGGCTCGTCTCTTCCAGCTTGTTCTTTGCACGTTCCGCAGCGCACGAGAGCCTGCTCGCAGGCTACAGTAGCAATGGCAACGAGAACAGAGAATGAAACCAAGCACAATTGTTAAATGAGCAATGCAGAGCGGTTAAGATAAGGCTTTCTTGCTCTTTCGGGATTGCCTGTTGATCCCGCAAGAAAATGGTGTCCTGTACTAGACAGTTATTAGCAGCTTGTTCAGTCAAGATGATATTGGCTTCGATCTTTCTCAGCGTGTTTATAGACCACGATTGCATATTGGGCCATAAACACGCAAAGAAAGTTTTTGGTCAATATCCAGCCATTTTGACCTCACTGACACTTAGTCAATAACTCATATATATTCTCACTGACTATTTCTAGTACGTACTTCGGGCTGTTTTTGGTGATAAATTAAATTGTTCTCTCTTTCACTCTTCGCTTTCTTTTCATTTAATAGTTTCTTTATCCTACAGAAGAAAACAAAAAAAGTATACTTCACCACTTTGCTGAAAAAATAACAAACAAAGACACTACAAAATATCAAGCACGTTCAACAACACATTTATAGACTGTTATGTGACAACATCACCTACAGTCGAGACTCCTATGTGCGAGCACCTTTGATACCAGAAAAAAGTTATATATGTTTCGGTTTACGGTTCAAGGTTTCTGCCCACTTTAGGTCTCCGTAACACGTTAGCAGGGAATTGACTGTATAACAATAGGGCAAAATTTTAATTTTTAGTAATCGGCGGGAGTGACTAGAGGCAGGACCAAGAAATGGACACTAGGAAAATAAAAATATACTTTACTTTTCAAAAGGTGCAGATTCAGCCAAGTGAAGCTTGGTTTTTGGTTTAATTTTGTCGTATTCCTAAAAAGCAAGATACATACATCATTTAAATAATTGATGTAGGTAAAGGTAAAGGCTTCCAAAAAGATGTACATTTCTTCTGAATGACAACCCCCTCCCCCTAAAAGCTCTAGGTTTTGTTATAACAAGTATCTTTTGCGATCACATGCATGTCCTGAGATTTTAATGTTCATCTCATGACTGAAAAACATATTTAACTTGTGTTTGATGTATATCTTTCAATGACCAATTATGATGTAGTATTCTAATTTACAACCGAAACTTCCTAGAGGCAAAATATATACTAATGTTCACCAGCTGGTATATTATTTCAAACCTCAGCGCTTATATACAAGAGATATTGCCTGTACTTACTTTTGCAAGATGAGTGGCTTGATTTAAATGCTTGAATCCTTCGTTTAACACTGCAATAGATTCACCGCACCTGTCAATCAATTCAAATAAACCAACAGCATGTAAACACTTGGAAATAAATAGCTGTTCTACTAACAGTTTTTCTCGATGTAACAGAGATAATTGACTTCAAACCACTTGTGACATGCATTCTAAATTAGCCAAAAGAAAAGAAAACTGAATGTGAATCCCTCTAGAAAAATAAGAACCTAACATTATTACTTTGAAATGATTATAACAATGAACTTTCCATGCTATACGCTCACTTTTCTTCGGTTTCAAGAAGATGAACACCCTGGTAACATCTTGCCAAAGCCATGTATGATTCACCTGTTTCAAAAAGACAGAGGAGTAAGTCTTTCATTTTGTTTAGCACCACAATAATTATTGACTGAAAGAGTAAGAATTGGAGGTTTACTAATTCACTGCAGACTGACCTCTTAAGAACACTTAGTCAGAGCATTAGGTTTTTTTTATTCTAACTTTATTTTGTTATATATAATTTAATTCCTAAACACCTTCCTTTTTTGCATCCACTGCGAAGATTTTTGAATCAAACATAGAATTAGACGTCTACAAAATGCAACCTAGAAGCAGAGAAACTTTAAATAGACAGTCAGCTCTGTGAAGCATTCTTGTAACACGTTGCATTCAAAATGATAAATATTGCCATTATCTACTCAGCTAGTCATCATTTTATGTGGAGATTACAAAAACACAATCAAATCATAGTTTTAGTCCTTTACCTTGAAATTTCAAATATGAAGACCACTTCTGTCCCTCATGATGTGAAGTCTGACAAAAAAAATTAAAGTTATCAAAATCAACGATCTTGAAGTGCAGGAATGCTTTGTGTCTTAGACATTGCCTACACATGCAGAGAAGCTCTCCTAAAACTGTGCAGGTTTGATTCTGCATGTAAAATAGATTATCTGATCACAGCATAAAATGGTTCAGTTACTTACATCAACTTCCCCAGCTGCTGTGGTGTATTTCTGTGATACATCATGGCACAGTTCACCAATCAACAAGGCCTTGTGATTTTTGCTGATGGCTCTTCTGATAGTCACACTCTAAAAGAAAAGAAAAGAAAAGAAAAGAAAGAAAATATGATTTGTAACTAACTGCCAAATCGATACATGTCCCTCCAATGGATTATCTTTTCTGCGAGTGAATAAAATTATCTCGATCGAAGAACTTTGAAAAAAAACTTTTTTGTCGCCTGTGACCTGCATAACTTTATAGTGTCCAACACTTGTTTTCATTGCAAATGAATACATGCATATGAAAGATCATATATTTGAACTGCGGAGAAAGATATGAAGACATACTTCATACAGATACAGCTGAGCCATATCACATAGGTCATGGGTTCGAATCCCGTCCAAGCCTGAATTTTTTTCAGGCTTTAATTTCACAGCTGCTTAAGTTGTGTAATAACTGCAATAATCATTGATGCCTTCAGTTGTTTTAAATTAAAGCTATTCCAGTCTGTATTCTCGGTCTAATACAGACAATGTTCCTGTAAGATGTCCATACACTTGAACAAAAAAGAAAACCAAACTTTACAATAATGGGTCACATCTATAAGGAAAACTGAGAACCAACAAAGAAAGTGTAATATGTACAACTTAAAGCTTTGTTCATAATAAATTAATACATAAATATGTAAATCAATCATGCAGCCGTATCCAATGAGCATATATTTACCTGCCCTTCGGCAACTGACTGAAGATGCAAAGCACCCAGTATTGGAGCTGTAAGACACAGATAACATTTATAAAATAATAACTTCATGAAAGGTACAGGAAAAATAATCATCAACAAGGATTAAAATGAAGATGTGTAAGTTTATTGGTTAAACTAACCACTAAGATCTTTGCCTCCTTGCACAAAGCCTTCCCATGCCTTTGCTGTCTCAAAAATACTTGCTGCCATCTTCAAAGAGTTCAAACTTTGCTGGGAAAAAGGAAAAAAGATAAAAGTAGTCACATAACAGCTGTTGCACTCTGAGTACAGTGGACAATAGGGCATTACTTAGCTTGTGTGCATCCACACCCTCCTCTCCCCAATTTTTTGGAGAGAAGGAGGCAGAAGACTTTTGCTCACTTGATAACAAATCTTAAAACTTAAAATGAGGAGTGTTAATTGCCATGGAACAAAAGGAATAACTAACAATCCTCTTTGGTAAACTTTGAAGTATTCACATTACTCACCATTCAAACAAATACTGGGGTGTGGGTACTAGTAATGTACACTCTCACTGACTCTCCAATCCCCAGACTTACCCCCTGCCCCCCCCCCCCCCCACCACCACCACCACCAGCTATGTCTTATTTTCTCTCTTGAATGTATGCGTACACAACAAATAGTGTATGTTCAGTTACTGTAGTATATACAGTAATATTATAATGATAACAACAAAATGGCATGATGCAAAACCACTTGACTGTGTTGTTAACTGCAGTATATTTCTCTTACTTTCATTTTCTCTTCATCTTCTTCTTCATTTGTAATGTTCTTGTTGACCTAAAATTATAATATTACAAAAATGTGAAATAACTAAAAATGATGTCACTAAAAAGGCCTTTTCAAAAAAGTTCATTAGTTTGAAAGATAGTCAGTACTGATAAGTTAATAAAGATGGTGGATTTTAAGCTTGGTAATGAAAGGTGAATTAATCAACATGACATGAGCGTGGGACAAAGAAAAATTCTGAGTCCCCGACAGGAATCGAACCCATGACCTCCCAAACACCGGGCAGGCGCTCTATCCACTGAGCTACGAGAACTCATGGAGAGCAAGGTCATTTAACTGAGTTCATATATGATAGGTGTCCTGCATACTGCTACAGCACTGTACTCACAAGATGTGCATGCTCTAAGTGCCAGATTCCAGCTGCAAACATCATAGATGCCATATCTTCATCAATGTTGTTTGTCACGGTTTTCTCATCTTCGTCCATTAAGTTTGTCCACTTAAATCTAAATGAAGTAAACATGTCTAGTCATTTCCTTATTATAACATTTTATTTTGACATGAATACTCTTGCTAGATAATTTCCTTATTAAAATTTTATAGTTTATAAGGTTGCCTACCAGTTTATAGAACTGTTTAATATGCACACAGTCATAAAAACAGTTGTAGTTTAAATTTTTTGTACTTACCTGAGTCTGGAGAAACTTTTTACCTGAAACAGGAAAAAAATGAAAATTATGAAATAAGAAGACTTAAGGAACACATTTAGCATGACTCAAGATTCCCTATAGCCTCTAGCCCATAGTTCAAAACTAGAATGTAATATACAAATTTGATTACCTACTGTATAGATACTGTGGTATTCAAATATGGGAGAATATAGAAATCTGACAATAATGGTTACGAGTATCCTTTTACAACATAAAGCGGTGCATCAGGGCTTACACAGTGAAAAGCATGACATCTCTTGACCTGAACGTATGCTATAAGTAAAGGTATGCTTAAATAATAGTTGTCTGCCTGTCTTTCTGTTTGTCTGTTTGTCTGTCTGTCTGTCTGTCTGTCTGTCTGTCTGTCTGTCTGTCTGTCTATGCTTCATATTAACATGATAAAGATGCCCCTTTAGAATCACGTGTTACCATTCCCTGCAGATTTAGCCTGACAGAATATCCTCCAATTAGCATATTACACCTCCTGCAACATCTTTAGTCATAATAATTTAATTTTACATGTTATGACATTAACTTGCAGTAGGTCTTACAGTGTAAGGCAACAGAGAAAATAAATTGCAGATCAACAGCTAGAAGGTTCTTTGCTCAACGGACTCCTTTCATAATAAGCTTTACTCCCTAGCAAGAAACCAAACAATTTCCCAGAAAGCAAAGAAACGTGTTCCTATAAGTCTTAACCACAAACGTACCTGCTGTAGAATACTTTTCAATGTGGAGTTCATAACAACATACTCCCTAAGTGTGTTAACTACCGTCTCGCTTGAGCCATCAACTTGTTTTAAGGCCTCTTCAATTCCTTGACGTCTGTTAGACGAAATACTGTTATTAGTATGCCTGCAAACTCTTCTCCTAATTACCCTGAATTCAAAATGTATTGAAGGATAAGATGGCAGCTTTTTTCCTCACTTTCTTGTGCTATCATGCGCGAGCGGGGCCAAGTTTTCTGGTATTCCATCGAGCGCGAATCCAAAATTGACGCGTCCAGTAAGCTTTTTTGCACATGCAGGATGTGCCATACTCTTAAGGGCCAGCAAGACAAATGATGAAGAACTAGACAATGGAAAATAACATCACAACATCCATTACAACAGAAGAAACCAGAAGAGAGTAAATTGATTGTCAGCAGCCGCTGGGTGGAAGGACTGCGGGCCTTCGATCTTCGAGGGAGGAGCCCTTGAGTTTCTCCTTGGGGGTCGAGATGTTTGAGAGCCCAACTCACGGGAACTTTTTTTATTATTATTTTATTCCTCCGAATAAAATATTCCTTCTTATTTTATTCCTCCGAATTTTTTTTATTTTATTCCTCCTTTATTTTATTCACGCGAACTCGATGGTCAATGTACCCAGAACTCGAAAACCAAGCAAGACAAGCTCGAAATAGATGCAAAGATACAGAAGTTACCCCTGATCGACCTCTTTACATAAATAGAGATACCTTGACTGGAAGTCGAAGACAAAAGATCGCGTGACTGAAGCTGTAGCCAAATGTCACGCAATGTTTACACAAACTGAAGGAGCCCGCGCTCGAAATGTAAAGGCGGCCATTGTGAATCCATGTCGATTTGTTTGAGACGCGTCTTTTTGTCTCCTGTTAACCAAGCAGCTCGACTCCGCTTGTCTCTATTTTCTAATATGTCAATGAAGGCGGTAAAGATACTCGACTATGGTGATTCCAGCAACCTTAGCTATGAAGATGCCCCTATTCCGGAACCAGGGAAGGGCGAGGTAATAATCCATAGCTATATTTTAGACGTCACTGATGGTCACTGATTCTGGAAGTCATTGTGTTATAGCATACCGTAATACTAGCCGAGTGTAGATAGCTTTATCAATAGACAAGACTAGTGTTACCAGCTAGTGAAGATGAACTTAAGTTGAAAAGCTAGGAATTCTATCTACAAAGGGCCGATCGATTTTCCTTTTTTAGCTAGCGAACAAGTTATATGCCGTTTGTCAATCTAGACAGAATTATAATATTTCCTTATAAACTTAAATTGCTGACAATAGTTCAAAGTTTAATCGGAATAAAGGGCCAATAAGTGTTTTCATCGTATGCAACTGGATAAAGGATGTAACAAAACATGTGAAAACAAGAGATTGACCATTAATTATTTAATGGCTCTAGTACACCCTTGAACTAATTTGGGTTGATTGACGGTATCCAGTTGTCGGTTAACCATTGACCTTGTTCATGAAACAGCCTGTCGTTGCTTTATTTTTCTTGCAACGTTTCCCTTAGTAAACTGTCTGTTTATATTTTGTAAAGTTTTGAATGCCCTTATTAATACTTCTTCATGGGTGGAAAAAGGACCAGTCAGAATAAGCATTTCAAGCTGAATTGTTGTCAAACTTTTTCGGGTCTTGCCATCTGAAAATCTTAGGCTCATACATGTAGTATAGATACTAGTCTTGCTGTCTGATTGCAAAGTCATTTATTTCCCATTTTTCACCCTTTATCAGGGTTCTCTAGTAAGGTCATTTACAACATGACATTACATGTAAAAAAACCTGTTGCCTAAGAATTTAGCAGAAAGGTATAGTACTGGTATTTATTTTGGGCGATCTTATCAACAGGTCTTGGTGAAAAATCATTTTGCTGGCTTAAACTTCATTGACGTTGCTGTCAGAAAAGGAGAAATGAAACCAGTGCAACCTGGAGGAATTCTTGGATTTGAAGGAGCTGGAACAGTGGAAAAACTGGGTTCTGATGTTCAGGGCTTGTCTGTTGGTGACAGAGTTGCTTTTGGCTTTATTGGCGCAAGTAAGAAAACTTCTGTAAATTGGACTAATTAGAGTCATATTTGTCTGAGTTAACGTTGGCTGAGCCATCAGATAAAATGTAATTTATAAAGTAACAAATGGTTCCATTTTTATCTCATATTCATGTCACAATATCTTCTGTCTCGAGACTGAGGGCAAAATCCCTTCTGAACAAATTGGCAAAAAAAAATTATAACTAAACTTGCACAAGGCTTCTGGATAATTTATTAGTGCATTTAATTGTTGGAAGATATTTTTCAATCCATCTAACTTAAAAATGCAATTGGCTTTTTGCTTCAGTTGATCATGTGACATGCCTTTCAAGGGCACACTGATTTAGGCATTGGTAATGCATAATGTTATCAGAAATAGAAAGAACATTTACAAATAAGCTTACATGCAAATTTTCAGATTTATATCCTTGAAGAGGAAATTTTTATGGACCTCAGAAATTAGAGGGATTTGTCTAGGAATAAGATGCTTTACCTTCCAGTTACACTTCAGTGGTTTTCCACACAAATCCTTGTAATTTTAAATGAGACCCTCAATGTTGAGGTAGAGGGGAAACAAACCTCACTGTTTACCTTGGGGCCAGCCATTAAGTGTTTTGTTATACCTCCCGCCTCAAAAATAGAAAAAAAAAAACTGCAAAAAATTGTTTGGCTCACAAATTTGCCGTGGTTTCAAAGAGCATGACCTGATCATGTCGAAAGTTCAAGTTGTTGTTTTCTTGGGGAGTTAGAGAGTTTTGTTTGATCTAGGGAGCTAGCGAGTTTTGATCCACAACATGTGAGATGCCTACAATCAGAAAACGTATCTGAGTTGGGAGGCATGACAAAAATATTTAGACTACTGAGTGTTTGCAGGCAACACAGCCATAGGGCCTAGCCCTCTTGTCTGTGGCAAGCTTTAGTTGTGTCAAACTGAAAAACTGAAAATGGAAGTTTTAGAGTTTTCACTTTGCAGTCATGGCCAAATTTCAATGTCCTGCCCTAATTTTAATCAGCACTTACCTAATTAGCACACAGTCACCTGAATGACAGCTGGTCTTCATCTCAACCTCATTCCAAGGGTCTCTCCTTTTGAGCACCCCCTCCCCATCCCTCATCCCTTGAAACAGCCTGAAGAGAGAGAGATATCTCTAACTCCGTTTTTATTCAAGCTACTGTTATACATATCATCTGTTTCAGATGCATATGCCCAGTACAGTAAAGTGCCTGCTGAACGTGCTGTCAAAGTACCTGACCAACTCACCATGGAGCAGGCAGCCAGCACCTTATGGCAAGGATTCACAGCCCATGCCTTTGCCCGTTCTTCTTACCCAATCAAAGCTGGGGACAAAATTCTGGTTCATGCCGCGGCAGGTGGAGTGGGAAACTTAATCATTCAGATTGCAAAGAATGCAGGTAGATATCACTACCGTATTTAGCAGTTATTCCAAGAGCGCTCGTTGAATGTGAGGTGATAGATAGCCAAAGAGACCCGAAGCGACGTCAGTTGGCTGTAATCATTTCGTATCTAATAAACGCTAGTGGAATAAAATTGTTGTTGTTGCTGTTTTTTTTTAAGTCCCCCAAATATAGTAAACTAAGAAAACAAATCGCCTCCCAAAAATACGCATACATGTACGCTTACCGTATTTCTAGAGCGCGGTATAATTGCTTATATAACATGATGGCTGACCCAATGAAAACTCTTGAATTGCCTTATCCAATGTTCCAGTGTTTAGTGAGAAAGATTAGACTATGAGTACCCCTTTTTGTTCTGTAATACCCATCGATCGTGACGCGAAATTGCGTGCGAGAGAGCGCGAGAGGACTGATCTACGCGCGCGAGTTCTTAGTAATTGATGCGCGATCTGGAACCTAGAATTTGTGGGAGTGTGGGACGGCCAAGAAAATTCGGAAATTACCGGAAGGTCCGATCGCTTGACGAGAACTCGGACCGTTTCCCGAAAATTTCTAGATTCTGGACCTCGCTCCAGATTTTCAATAGCTGCCACAAAGTGTAAAACGTATAGGCGATAAAAGTTAAGTTTATCTTTATTCATTTTCTAATCTTAGCACATAGGGTCGTCCTCAGTATTAAATCATGCACGGGCTGTCCATTCAAACCAGCCAACTGTTTAATGTTTCTCACCTTAAGGAGCGTTTGTGATTGGAACAACTAGCACCGAGGCCAAAGCAGCAATAGCGAAGGAGGCTGGGGCAGATGAGGTCATCCTTTATTCACAGAAAGACTTTGTTGAAGAGGTTAACAGGATCACAGATGGTAAAGGAGTGAATGCTATTTATGATGGTGTCGGGAAAACGACATTCCTTAAAAGTAAGTACATCTTCATGGCAAATAGATAACTTGGCTTTTCTCCCTTCTATTTCTTGGTTTAGTACATGCCCCAGCTGAACATTTAAAGCAATGCTAAATTCCAAATAGGCAATAGGCCATGTCCGATCGAGTTGTCTTTTGCCTCTGTGCGAAGACGAGTCTTCGGGCAAAACCATTCGTATGAAAATGTGTTCCGCCTACAGGTTCATTTTCATGTAAATTTAACTAATTTTCATATGAAAGGTCTTTGCACGCGGACTTGTTTTGAAACAGAGGCACAAGGTAACTCGAAAATGGCCTATTCGAAATTTCAGCCGTCGTGGTTCTGGGTGCGTTTTCACAGAGGAAGGCGAAGAAGTCGAAGAAATGTTGCAAAAAATTTACAGTGCTAAGCACGTACTGGTCGGTTAATCATTTGTTGGTCAAGGTTCTCGATTCTGTTACGTTGCTCTTGTATTTTACTTAAGCTCCGTAACAGTGCGATTTAGTTGCCGATCTGCTATTTAACAAATTGACGTCAGTTTTTCGTACGTCTGTCCTGTTATTGATCATGAATTTCGTCATAACATTGTTAAAGTAGCTGTGGATCGGGTCCGCAGACTACTTTGACAATGTTATGACGAAATTCATGGTCAATATAATAACGGGACAGACGCATGAAAAACTGACGTCAATTTGTTTTTTACGATTATAAATTGTCAAATTGTCCGCTCTCGCTCGTGTACGCATCGCATAAATTATAAATTCATGCGTCTGTCCGCTTATTGATAATAAAAATAAGCCAATGAGCGCGCGAGAATTTCTGCAGTTGTCGTTAAAATTACATTTGTTTTTTTTTATATATATATTTTATTCGCTTGCGCGTTAGTATAAATGTGTCAGTAGTACAAGTGCAAGAAGAGGAAGCAATTGATCTGTAATCTGAATTACTGTTTGTGATCATCCTCTTTGAGATGCGCTAACATGACAGAGTAGTTAGTACTCAAGTGATTTAAAAGAGGCTCTTTCGTTTACTTTCAGATTTTGACTGCCTGGCACGGAGAGGAACTGTTGTAGCATTCGGTGCTGCTTCAGGTCCGGCTGACCCGCTGAACCCCCGTGTTTTAGGCAAAGGCTCCTTTTACCTAACATTCGCTGCCTTCATTCACTTTGTGGACGATCCAGCGGAGTATAAGCAGAGAGCTACAGAACTGTTTTCTTGGTTGACAGAGGGAAAGCTCAAATTTAGCGGGGGAATCACAGTTCTTCCTCTGTCTGACGCCAAGAAGGCCCATGACATGTTGGAGGGAAGAAAGACCACCGGAAAAGTTCTTCTCCAGCCTTGATAGCCGAGTGAAATCAAGGTGCAGCTGCTGTCCAGCCCATAACCAGTAAATGGCTGTCTATACTACTCAATATTAATGTATGTTACCCCGATGTTTTCAGTTGGTCAAATTAGAAAGCGCTTTAAAAGCACCAGGACACCCTTAGAAGCAGAGAGCAGTGGTAAAGTCATTAATGTAATCTCAGGTTTGGAGGAAAATAAAGTGAGACTTCTACTATCTTTCTAAGTGGGTGTGTAATAGTACAAAGTTTCCCTGTAAAAGATGACAGAATAAATGTTGTGATTCTTTCACACTCGATTAAAATACTTCATTCTAGAGCCTAAAATCCCGTTCACTTGTATAAAATTGTTTTGTCCCTAAGCTGCTAAGTATATTGAGCATTATTTCAAGGCATGACTGATTATCGCAATTACACTTAGGCAGTTGCGAAAGACCCCCCTGTAAGTTACGGACATAACTGCGATGATCAGTCAATTTCTTACATATTTCTTTCGAATATACACTAAGTCTAGATCTATAAGTGTATATTTTCTTCATCCGTACGGGTATACTGCGATCTCACAGCGTGACCACTTCCCAGTTGGCCTGAGTTGATCAGTCATGTCTTTAAGTCTCGGTATTGTTGATGAAATGACGTTGATGTCGTTGGTCTCGTTTAGGGTTCACTAAACAGATCATTTAAACAAATGGCCCTGCGAACTGCTGTAAGAGTGATACTTTTAAAAAAGCTATTTAGCCTGCGCTCTTTTTTCCTTCGTGAGGGTACGGTGGGAAGTCTCTTTGTTTTACCAAAGTTTTCGCTTGGTAATGATCAAATTTAAGTGGCACGTAGAGCATCCTGAACGTGTTTACTTTGGTGATAATCACGTATGTTTCTCCATTTCGCTCCATTTCTTTTATTATGTCTGGGTTTTACCTGTCAACAACTGCCAAACTACCATGAGCTAGAATATTATGCTTAAGTAAGATCTTTTACATTCTCGTTCCCAGAGTTCCCATAGCCTGCGTTACCCTTGTCTTTTAGCGAAAGTACGCATGCGCAACAGTCACAGGTGAAGTTTCACGGTTCGGCACATGGCTGAAGCTGGCGTGAGCATAAAGTAACTTTTTCGTTTTCTTACCGAATCTCGTGCAGATAAGCAATCACAGACTATAATCTGGGTGAGCATATTGACTGATAACCCAATTTTGCGCATTTTTACATCTCATTTCCATCTAACGTCATCGCCGCCATTGTGGATGACCATTTAAAAGAATCCTAAATAGGGCCGCCAGGGTCTTTGTCATTTGAATCTTTCGGGAATGGTTGCAAACCACCCATAAATCCTTTCACTCACGAAGTCAACAACCATTCAAATGTATTGGAACAAGAAAAAGTGTTTACATAAGAAATAACGGGCGGCCGTTACATTGTGTTTGAACATCTTATGGCTGCCATGACGTCATACGAAAACACTCTATTGAACATCGAATTTATTATTGGAGTCCAAGGTTTAATTCTGGACACACGCAGGAGTTATCTACTCGCACCCCACATTTGTGTGGAGGCGCGGTGGCCTCATGGTTAGTGCGCTCGTCTCCGGATTCGAGTAGTCCTGGCCGGGGACATTAATTGTGTTGTGTTCTTGGGCAAGACACTTCACTCTCACAGTGCCTCTGTCCATCCAGGTGTATAATGCTGGGGGGTAACCGGCCTGCAATGGACCAGCATCCTATCCAGGGGGAATAGAAGTACTCCTGGTCGCTTCATGCTACTGAAACCGGAGATAAGCACCAGCCTGATGGACCACTTGGCTCGTATGCAGACTTTACCTACCCCGTATTGGGCCATGAAGAAAGGATTTGAGTTTGGGAGTCGGAACTTACAAGAGAGTACCAATGGGGAGTTTAATTAATTTTCGAAGAAAGACGGCCTTTCTGGTTACGCCTCTTTCCATAAATTAATACCAAGTTGTTTACAAGTTTCAGAGCAAGGATTATTTCAACAAGAAATAAAACCATTTTAAATCAAAGAGTTTTTGGCTGAGATTCTATGGGGCGCCGTTTGTAAATTTATTATTTAGACCGAATTTATGCCATTTTCCCCTTATTTATAAATAATTGGAAACGCCACAAAATTTGTTTATAAATAAGACACAAGAACTTGTCCGTTGATATGTAAATAATTATTTTAGGTACGTTCTGATTTATAAATAATCTTTTACCATAGAGTAATTATATATAAATAATAAACTAAACAACTTCAATTATTTATATATCAGGTCATCTCTAAAATAGTTATTTACATATCATAAAGTTTGTAAATGCCATTATTTATAAATAAATTACTTCACCGGGAGTGTAAATTCATTATTTAGAAATAATAAATTTCACCTCGCCGAGTGTAAATTTATTATTTATAAATAATGAACTTCACTGAGTGTGTAAATTCATTATTTAGAAATAATGAATTTCTCCTCGCCAAGTGTTAATTTATTATTTATAAATAATGAACTTCATTGAGTGTGTAAATTCATTATTTAGAAATAATGAAGTTTCATTTCGCCGACTGTAAATTTATTATTTAGAAATAATGAATTTAACCGTGTGTGTAAATTCATTATTTAGAAATTCATTATTTAGAAATAATGAAGTTTCATTTCGCCGACTGTAAATTTATTATTTAGAAATAATGAATTTAACCATGTGTGTAAATTCATTATTTAGAAATTAATTATTTAGAAATAATGAAGTTTCATCTCGCCGAGTGTAAATTTGTTACTTAGAAATAATGAACTTCACTGAGTATGTAAATTCATTATTTAGAAATAATGAAAGTATGAATGGTTGACCCAGCGTCTCTTGCCCGATCGATTTCGGAGGCTGTTTCTCGCGCTATAAGTGAGACAGTTAATGCTACCCTTGCTCAAGTAGGTAACGGCGGCGGTATGTAGCCTGAAATTCAGCACTGGCGGATCTGGAGGAGGGGCCCGGGGAGCCCGTTCTCCCCCCCCCCCCCCCCAACCCCCCGCCTCAACTCTCTATTATGGAGTTCTTATTCACTCAGCAATTCGGCAGCTCACACTGCAACAGGAACAACTACTCAAAGGCCGAGGTAACAGGTAAATTTTAAGAAAAGAAACTGCTGCATGAAGAAAATAAAAATCGCTTGGCGTGTTAAGTGAAAGGTCTGATTTCTATTGAAATTCAATAATGGTTTAAACGTAAATGAATTTAGCTTTCCACGTGTACGATCTTTAGACTTGCCTGGAATAGACATGCCCAGCCGTGATTTCACCAGGCCAAACAAAGTGTGTCACACAGCTATCCGTCCAAAGGTCACAAAGGTCACAAAGAATTTAACCTGCGAGCGGGCTCACGTTTGAATCAAACACGCGAGTGACGAAGAGGAATAGCGATCGGCGGGAAAGAGACGCCAAGAAAGTGACTTTCTCCTCTCGCGGCTTCGCCCGTGGATTTCTCGCTCTCAGCTACGCCGAGCGCGTTTGTGCTCCAACGTGAGCCTGTTCACAGGCTACAAAGAATTATCTAAACATCTAAAGACATTATTCGATTTCCCGATTTTAAAAGTTCTGCATTTTCTTCATGCAGCAATTTCTTGGCTTAAAATTTACCTGTTACCTCGGCCTTTGAGTAGTTGTTGTCGTTGTCGTTGTTCCTGTTGCAGTGTGAGCTGCCGAATTGTTGAGTGAATAAGAACTACATAATAGATATTTGAAGCGTGATTCTCGCTTAAACTCAATTAACCAAAATAGGGGGGGGGGGGCCTCCCCTAGATCCGCCACTGCTGAATTTCAGGCTGCATACGTACCTGAGCAAGGGCAGCATTAACTGTCTCACTTATAGCGCGAGAAAAAGCCTCCGAAATCGATCGGGCAAGAGACGCTGGGTCAGTCATTCATACTTTTATTATTTCTAAATAATGAATTTACATACTCAGTGAAGTTCATTATTTCTAATTATTATATGGCTGCGTCTCACAAACACTAGGAACTACCGAATTCACGAATATTATTGGCTGAAATCGATATTGACCGCGGTCTAGATTTTCCCATCTAGACCGGCATCTAACTAGACCGGTTTCATTTTGCGTTGACAAAGTAGCAAACTAAAATACAAAAATGTTCACCATTTTCTTTTATTTTCTTCTCAATCATTTATGGCACTGCCAAAAAGCCTGATGACAAAACAAACAAGTAAAGAGAACGAGCAAATTTCGGCAGGTTTAAGTTAAGCTCATCGCCGTTCGCAAGCAAACTGTCGGCAAACCAGTTACATTAAACGAATTAAAGTTTTCTTCTTTGCCATATAATAAACATCTTATTAACCGAGCTAAGTCGGTCTGTATGGGAGAATCTTGACCTCGGTCGTGTGTACAGACCTCACTGTGTTCGGTCTGTACTCACGACCTCGGTCAAGATTCTCCCATACAGATCTCCAGCTCGGTTAATAAGAGCTAAGTAATAAATTTACATTCGGCGAGATGAAACTTCATTATTTCTAAATAATTAATTTCTAAATAATTAATTTACACACACGGTTAAATTCATTATTTCTAAATAATAAATTTACAGTCGGCGAGATGAAACTTCATTATTTCTAAATAATTAATTTCTAAATAATTAATTTACACACACGGTTAAATTCATTATTTCTAAATAATAAATTTTTAGTCGGCGAAATGAAACTTCATTATTTCTAAATAATGAATTTCTAAATAATGAATTTACACACACGGTTAAATTCATTATTTCTAAATAATAAATTTACAGTCGGCGAAATGAAACTTCATTATTTCTAAATAATGAATTTACACACTCAATGAAGTTCATTATTTATAAACAATAAATTTACACTCGGCGAGGAGAAATTCATTAACACTCAGTGAAGTTCATTATTTATAAATAATAAATTTACACACTCAGTGAAGTTCATTATTTATAAATAATAAATTTACACTCGGTGAGGTGAAATTTATTATTTCTAAATAATGAATTTACACCCCCGGCGAAGTAATTTATTTATAAATAATGGGATTTACAAACTTTATGATATGTAAATAACTATTTTAGAGATGACCTGATTTATAAATAATTGAAGTTGTTTAGTTTATTATTTATATATAATAACTCTATGGTAAAAGATTATTTATAAATCAGAACGTACCTAAAATAATTATTTACATATCAACGGACAAGTTCTTGTGTCTTATTTATAAACAAATTTTGTGGCGCTTCCAATTATTTATAAATAAGGGGAAAATGGCATAAATTCGGTCTAAATAATAAATTTACAAACGGCGCCCCATAAGATTCTTCCTAATCGATGATTTGTTATATATTTACAATGAACAACGCCTTGAGAATAGTCCGCTCTTATTAAGCCAAAGTCCCGCCATATTCTTGGAATTTCTGATTGACCTTCTCGTACTAGAAGAGCACGCACACATTAAGGGAAGAATTTTGTGTTTTCAGAAAGTTGTTCCCTCAGTAGTCGGTAAATTAAAGTCAACAAAGCTCATTTCGAGATACCTATTGCCAGTTTAACAACGTTTAACCCTAGCAGGAATGATAGTTTGATCAGCTGTCCGGCATCTATTGTAGGCCTAGGTATTTTTGCAGAATTTTCAAGGAACATGACTTTTGTCCAGCAAGTATGATAATTTTTATTAAGGTTCTCAAGGGATCACCAATCTATGAGAACATGCATTGGTCTTCGCTGACTTTTCAATAGCACTGTAATTACATTGTTATTGTATGACAGTGCTTTTAACTTAAAATAGAGAAAATTATCATACTTGCTCGACAAAAGTCATGTTCCTTTGTCCTTGTTTAATCTGCCCTGGTGAGGGGTCCGTGATTCGTTTTGGCAGCCGATCTTGCTATTTGGAGATTTTTTCAGTAATAAGAAAATTATTGGGGAAAAACTAATTAACTTCTACTTTCATAAAAGAGCTAGCATTTTGTTGACAACACAATGAGGGATTAACTTACCGCAGTGTTAAACTGAGAAGGATCGACAATGGAGAATTTTCCATAAATCACTGCCTGTCGATGTACTTTGATCTTCTGTAATCTTCGACTCCATTAGGTCGCAGGCCGGACGTATCAGGTAAGACTTCACTGAATCTTTCATCGGCTGTTATTACGAAATTACTGGTGTTATTTAAATGCCGTACAGGAACATAGTTATGCTGTGTACAAAGCTTGGGCAGTTTTGAAAATAGGGGGTTAAAGAACTTAATTGCGTCTGAAGAATATACTAAGCCAATACACACACATAATAAAGAGGGATTAACTGTGTTATCGCTTAGCATAAGCGTAATAAAAGGCGTCGGCGTGATTTTCCGTGAACTAATGATCTCCGCATCTTGATTGAACGGATTGAACGGCTTTAACCCGCTTCTTTAAATTCAGACCCCGGCCACAGGTGAGATATTCGCTGATTTTTTTTCCGGAGTCACTACTTTCCTAAGTAATTTGTTCGTTTTTAACAGTGGACAGAACCTTCGAAAAACACGTTTATTCAAAAGCCCAAAATGTTAAGGCTTTCTGACCCGATCTCCGCGCACTTTGAGAAGGCACGTACACATTGATTACAGCAGACTTCTATTCTACTAATCTATTATAAGAATTTTCGAAAAAGGTAGATAAAGGTTAAGTTTATTTCTAGCACTGCCATTTTCAAATTAGGTGAGTTGCGAGGACTCGCTCTTGGTATATTCCGCGTTGCGGTATCATATATGGCTTTGTTCTACATTAGGCAAGAATTAGCGAAAATCTTTGGGAAATAGTATATCCTTAAGGATTTGACGATAGTGTATACTTGAGTAGAATGTTTCAAGTTTTGATTTGTCGATGTGCTTTTATTTGAAGCCATCAAATAAAGTAATTGTTTTTGCTTTGCCAAGAGAGTAAAATCATTCCTTTTTGTCTTAATTAGTTTGCGAGAGGGATTGATTTGAATTCGAATATCTCTTTGTCCAGCTGTAGTTCAAGCATGAAGACTGCTTACTTGATGATCCTTTTGGCCCTTATGATTTTGTCGGTGACGTCACGGTCTGTTTACGAAGGCAAGCAGAAAGCAACTAACGCTCAATCCTCCCATAGGGGAAAAGATGGGGTTGGTACATTCACCCAGGATTTTTAGCGCACGAAAACATTAATGATAAAGTCTGCATACGAGCCAAGTGGCCCATCGGGGCGGATCGAGCCTATCCCAATTTCTGTAGCATAAAGGGACTAGGAATATTTCTACTCCGCCCTGGATGGGACGCTAGTCCATCGCAAGTTTTCATGGTACATTTATATTGTGGTAGTATGTTCAACCACCATTTTTTTTCCTACGTAGGATTCGTATCTCTCTCAGCGATCGTTTTGATCTTGCCAGAAGAGTTTGAAACGAGACAAATATTTTTCCACGAAGTAAATCCTAAGAAGCAGGAGAGCTATATGTTTTATTAATTGTTATGAAACAAAGAAAGTAAACTGGCGCAGCAATAAAATAAAATGATCGATGTATTGCCGTTCAATGCTAAAATAAATTAATAAGTCAATTTTCAGATGTGTGGATGTCATGATACAATTTTTGAATACTGTATTTACTTGGAAACAGCGGATGGAACATTGACGCCTCAGGGGTGGATCCAGGAGTCCCTGAAAGGGGTAGCTGTACACCTTAACAACTCTCGCCCTAATCAGGCGTGGATGGCGAGCACTACAGGCGCGAGCTTCTCCGGGGCCATCCTCCCCGCAAAATGTTTCCGATTTTACCCTGTAAAACAACCATTTACAGCGTTTCCGACACTTGAAAAAGTTACTTTATAACGTGTGTAAGGCATGATGTAAAATCTGGAGTTTCCTTTTTATGAACCAGAAAATCAAAACTAATAGTACTGTCGCGAAATGAGCATTGTCTTTTCCCAACTTGACATTCAGTCAACTGACGGAAGTGAAACAAACTACGCATAAAACTATTTTCTTCTATTACTTTTATGATGAGTCAAACAAATAACAAAAGAACTGCTATTTAAAGGGGGTGGGGGTTGCAACCCTTTCAACTCCTTCCCTGGATCCGCCTCTGCGCCCACTTGAAGGAACTTAGTCACGGCTCGCGCATCTTGAAAAGTTTAGCCTAAATTTTTCAAGTTCGTCGTTTCAGGTAATCTTTACATGTCAATCTTCTTCATCCTCAACCATCCTTGTTCCTTTGTGGTTTTTAATCTCTTTGGTGTTTTTCACCTTAGCAAACTACTATTTTCAGGTTTCCTTCATGATCAATTCAAAGGCAACAGTGCACACCACCAAAATAACTTAAAATATCGTGACTGAGCTCCGTTAAGGTCCTTAAATTGACTTTTCGGCTCTTTCAGACACCGCAGACCTTCTTGGAGAATACTACAGTGATGTAATTAATGATCCGCGTCCTTGCAACGGGAATGAAACTTGTTTTCACGAGTGCAAAGATAGCGGTAAAACAGATAAATAGTGTAATGCAGAATGCGATTGTCCATAAAAAAGGATGTGTTTTGTGCTGAGAAAAATCGCTGTTAAGTGTGATGAAGATTAAAATCCGCTGTTTTTCTAATATTTGACTACATTCTGTTATGCCTACGTCCGCCAACAATCTCTTTCAATGCTGGAGATTTTTGTATTAATTAGCTCAGCTTCATACGATGCCTGACTTAAGTCAAGTCAATGATATTTGGAACTGCAGAATAGTAACGATGAAAAGAAAAATAGAAACTACTGATATTTTGAACTATCTATTCTTCTTGTTGCTACCTATTCGCTTTCGAGTTGTGTATTTGCCAAATCCTAAGCTCTCTCGAGAAGACACCTAGTGAATGAACAAAAGAACTAAAGCTTTAAAGACAGTTTTGACGAGTTTCATCTTATTTTGGAATAAATTATTGCTGACTCAATTTTCTCACTGTAACTTCTAATGGCGAGGGGAACAATAAACGCTTAATGGCTAGCCCTAAGAGAAACAGTGAGTTTTGGTGTTACCAGCTAATTTCCCCAAAGGTTGCTTCAACAGCATAACGAATTCGGTGTCAAAGGTGATCTCATACGTATTATGTAACATCAAGAGAAGATCAATGTACCTCTTGGTGACATATTCTAATGGCCGGTTTTGGGGAAGCAGGGATGGCGCAGTGGTGAGAGCGCTCGTCTCCCACCAATGTGGCCTAGGTTTGATTCCGGCCCGGTACCACATGTGGGTTGAGTTTGTTGTTTTTTTTCGCCTCGTTTCGAGGATTTTTCTCTGAGTTCTCCGGTTTTCTTCCCTCCACTAAAACCAAAACTCCAAATTCCAATTCGCCCCAGGACAGAGGACCCGGATGAAAACCAACTAAGGCTAATGTAGCTTCCTCTCTAAATAATTTTTAGGGTCCCTGCAGTGTAAGAGAGTAAAATCATTTTGTTTGTGCTTGTTTTTGTTTTATCAATTTACTTGTTTCAGATTGTTCAATATTTCTTTGCTAGTAGTTCAAGCACGAAGACTCCTTATTTAGTGATCCTTTTCGCTCTTATAATTTTGTCAGTGACGTCACGGTCTGTTTACGAAGCTATCGTGTTGAACTTGCCACGAGAGTTTGAAACGAGACAATTATCTTTCCACGAAATAAATTCTCAGAAGCAGGAGGCCATATGCTTTAATTTCTATGAAAGGAAAGTGGCAGTAAAATAAGGCTAAGGTCTGCTGTTACGGCAATGCTGGGCTGTAAAAAACAACATTAAAAAGCCGATTTTCAGATGTGTACATCTTAATAATGCTTGCCTGGAAACAGCGGATGCAATTTTGATGCCCACTTAATGTCACTTAACTATGACTTTTCATTTCTCAGACACCGCAAACCTTTCTGAAGACACGGCTGAAGAATACTACAGAGATGTAATCAATGATCCGAGTCCATACAACATTGTGGAAAATTGTGTTGACGAGTGCTTAGAGAACGGGAAGACAGATGTTGAGTGTCGCGATGAATGCAACTAGCGACTGTCCTAGATGAAAAAGATGTGTTTTGTGCTGAGAAATTTCGCTAGCAAGTGTGATGACCAATAAAATCCGTTGTTCTCCTAATATTTGCGTCCATTCTGTTATCTCTACTCATGCTAAAAACTGACCGAATTTAAACTAGAGACGAATTAGTCGTATGACACAAAGTTGAACCGTCTAAATCTCCCCTAAAGAAAAACTGAATTGAAAAAATATATCAACATTTCCAAGTGTAACCTTCAGTCGAGTAATTTGCATAAATTCGAAACGGACCATGTTTTGCAAAGCTGATAAAAGGTTATGTTAAGGTATGATAATTTCAATTTATTTCCTTGAGCTTAACTTACACGTCATGAAAACAGGATAAAGCAGACAGAATATTCGGCTTCTACAATCATCACATATTCAAGTAATGCTCTCGGAAATTATGCTATATGCATTGTAAGAAGTCTATGATCGAACTCATTAGCAAGTATATATTATAACTTTGATCAGCAATTGTTATCTAATAACAAATGAAATAACTGACTGAAAAAATAACTGAATGAGTTTTAAACAAATGCCTGTCCTACAAAGTTCCTTCCCATGGAACTCGAAAGCGACAACGCAATAGTGACTCCATGCAAACGATACTGGCTCTGACTGAAATGTTTACACTAATATAAATAATAAATTCTCTGTCTCAGCCTACAGAGAAACTTAACTTTTTCGTACAGAATAAGTAAAATAAGCACTGTGTCAAAGCCAATCACGGCTGAAATCAGCATTGACTAGCTCGGGGAGCCAATGCAAAGTCGAAAATTTGTTTCCAGCTGATCAAACCATTACTTTTGGTAACGGTACAACCGTTTTACTATTGAGTCATACCAGGTCTTAAGGCAGTATGCATGTTAGTGTGAATTGATTTATGGATCATTTTGGTAAGAACAACTTGAAATTATTTATATATTTGCTATACACAAAAGCAAACTATGCCTCGTGAAATTAGAGATCATCAATTAAAGACCATTAAAGGGTTCGCGAGGATTCTAGCAGAGAAAAGACTAAGGAATTGTTGGCAGATTTTTGTTAATGTCTACAACACTCGAAACACTGTTTTCTTTGTGCTCCACGCAGCAATCACCATAGCGTACAAATTCATCTTTGCTGGCTGAAATAAAAGGGACCATTTGCTGTGTTTTCATCTGCAAAAGAATTCAAGATAAGACAAATTAGAGGTGTTGGGAGCGCTATAAAGATACAACAACGGCGGGGACAAATGCTATCTCTGTTTTGAAGATAATTTTTAAACGAGCCGTTGCCGGGAAACTAATGAATTGTCATCAATAAACCAAACCAATTCTCAAGTTCTCAAGTGGATTAAGAGCATGCACATAGAAATGAATAGCTACCTATCTTATAGCCAAGAAGTCCTTTTAATTTTAAGAATGGCGATCCTAGCTACATCCGCGAAAATAATCGTCCAGTGAAAGAGAATGAGCTATTCCGTCGACAGAACTGTTCAGTACGAGCAAAAGTGAGAAAGTGCTATTGTTATACTGTCAGTGAAAGCTTTTGACATTTCTTCCTAAAATAAATGCGACCCGAGTTAAACCATATGCGAACTGCCTCACTGCAGCTTTCTCCGCGGATTTAAACTCACCATTATGAACCGAAAACCAAATTGTTGAAAAAGTAACACACACGCTACTCATGTATGTCCAGTTGACTTGCCACATATGAATGCATTTCCAGCAGGATGGTGTTACACCAGAAGGAAAATTACGATAGATTACAGGGTAAAAATTAGTCCTAATACTACTGATACTCACACCAGTCATTCGTCAATCAAATGTAACATCGTCTCCAAGGAGGACAAAAGCAGCCCAGTGCCTGAAGTGCTTGTATATTGCTGACTCTCTTAATTTCTTTACGGAGAGGTGAAGCGCCTCGCTTGCACTCTTTTGGTCCCGCATTAAACTCCTGTAGAACACGTTCATGAAGACTTTGGTAGCTGCATCGTTAACAGGCCATAGCGACATCAAAACGGAGCGAGCACCAGATCCAAGAAACGCCCGAGCTATTCCGACAACTCCCTCGGCTGTCATGATCTTACCACGACCACTATTACAGCAGCTGAGTACTACCAGCTTGGCCTTTATGCCGACTTTTGCTACGTCCTCCATTGTCAGCATGAAATCTCCCTTTTTGACGATTTCAGCGGTACGGTCATTTGGCGCAAGGGCAATTTCTCCTCTCTCTGCATCACCATGGGCTGCAATATGCACTAGCCCTACTTCCTGGATTCTTTTCAATACTTCAGCCTTAGTGGCTTGCTCTCCAATAAGCTTGAAGTATGGTGCTGGAACATACCGGGAGACCATATCTGCTTCAGTTCTGGCATTTGGTAGAGGTTTCAAAACCCCGACTTTTCCATCAAATTCCACAAGGCCAACCGTCGGATCGCCCACAATCAATGCCCCAGTTTGAGACTGGTAATTTTCTGGGAAACTTTGAATGACCTGAAGTGATGTCAAAGAGGGAGTGAGGCGGATTCGATATGTTTGTGACAAGTAATTTCCATCGGAATCTTGCAAGGCTGCAAATGGGACCAAGAACAATCCTCCTTCTGGGACAATGACAATCTCTGGACCTTGGATAAGATCAGCAATGGGCGCAATGATCATTTGGTACAACCTTTTCAGATTGGCTTCTCTTTCTTCTTCTTCGTTACCCCGGAAATGGTGCTGACTGGTTGCTTCACTTTGTTCCTCTGCTGTTGACGATTCGTCTTCATAGAATGCTGACAAGGATCTGTCATCGTATTCTTCTCTGTCGTCTGTTGGCAAGGATTTCAAAGTGATCGCTACCAGATCTCGCAAAGACTTTTCTTTCTCATTTGCTGACAGCTCTGTTCCAATCTTGAAGTTTATTTTGCCACCCTTTTCCATGACCCAGAGATAGATTTGCTCCGTTATGATGCTCATGAAGAGAAAATCACTCCGCTGCTTTTCCAAGAGGCTTGCCAACGAACTCAGAGTGAATTCACTTGTTTTGTTAACCTCCTGGATTCCAAAATTCGAGTATAGCAAATCTAAGAGAGCACGAGCCCGTCCCCGTTCCGCTGTACAGAGGGCATCATCTACCTTACCAAGGAAAATCAACGTCTCTGTCAGTCCCTTGTAAAATGAAATGTTTTGATCATCTAATGAGAGCTTGTCTTCATCTTTAAGAGACTTTCTTACATTTTCGTGGCCTTCAATGCTCCCAAAGAAATAGTCGGATGCTTTGGAGAAACTTTTCTCCTGAAAATGGCTCATGGCTAAGCCGCATAAAACCAGGTGTTCTCTTCCTTTCAATCCAGTCTCTTTCACGATTTCAAGTCCTCTTTCTAAGTACTCGATGGCCTTCTCATGTTGGCCAAGAGCATAATGAACATTGCCAAGGTTGACGTAAGAAATTCCTTCTCCTTCTCTGTCGCCTACATCTTTTCTGATTTTAAGAGCCTTCTCCTGAAAATGTACTGAGGCATCATATTGGCCAAGAGCATTGTATATACTGCCGAGGTTGTTGTATGATGCAGCCTCGCCTTTCCTGTCTTGTATTTCAATGCAGATCTCGAGTGCCTTGTTTTGATACTCGATTGCTTTTTCATATTGGCCGAAGGCACGGTATATGCCTGACATGTTCGTGTAGGATGCTCCTTCGCCATCCTTGTCTTCGATCTCTTCATCAATTTTCAATGACTCCTTTTGATACTTCAGAGCTTTGTCGTACTGGCCAAGAGCAAGATACACAGTACCAAGGCCACTGTAAGAGTGTGATTTGGCTTTCCTGCTGCCAATTACTTCGCTTATCTCAACTGCTTTCTCGAAATAGTCAAGAGACGTCTTATATTGGCCAAGAGTGATGTATTCGTATCCAAGAGCGCGGTAGGATCTTCCCTCTCCATGTCTGTCAGCGGTTGCTCTCCTGATTTCCACTTCTCTCTCGTGATATTTGATCGACATCTCAATTTTCACCCCAGATTCTCTCGGAATGGGATCGACTCCTCGGACTGCATCGATGATTCCACATGAGAATTTTTCACGCTCAATAGATTTTTCGTAAAGATCACAAATGTAGTACACACACTGAACAGGTCGCTCGTCAGATTGACCTTCCTGTTGTCTCTCTCCAGAGTCGTGCTTAATCGCCTGCGCTTTCTCTAGGTAAATGGAAGCTTCCTCGTGTTCGCCAAGTGCATTGCATAAGGTGTATAGATTCTGGTAGGATGCAACTTCTTCTTGCTTGTCCCCAATTTCTTTGCTGATCTCCAGACATTTTGTGTAACACGAGATAGACTTTTCCAGTTGGCCCTGAAGATGATAAGCACTGCCAAGGTCTTTGTAAGATCTCAACTCTCCTCTTGTGGCATAAATCTCTTTACAGATCCCTAACGCTTTTTCATGATGCAACAGGGACTCCTCGTATTGACTAAGGGCGCAAAACGTACTGCCAAGGTTGCTGCACGACGCTGCTTCTCCATGTTTGTCTCCGATCTCCTTAAAGATGCTAAGCGCCATCTCTTGATACTCAACTGATTTCTCAAATTGCTTTTGAACATGATAGATTGTGCCTAAATTGCTGTAAGACGTTCCTTCTCTTTTCCTGTCTCCAGCTGCCTTACTGAATTCAAGCACTTTCTCTTGGTGTTGGATTGATTTTTCTAAACGGCGAGAAAAATAATTTGCTGTACCGAGCGCATCGTGGGAGCGTATTTCACCTTCTCTATTGCCGACGGCTGAGCAAATTTGAAGGGCTTCCTCTAGATTCTCGATAGACTTCTCATAGTCGCCGGTGGTGATATACAAAAGGCTAAGGCTGCTGTGACACGATTCCTGCCCTGCTTTGTCTCCGAATTCTTTCTTGATGTTAAGAGCCCTTTCAAAACAGTCAACAGAGTTCTGATGCTGACCAAAAATGTAATATAATATGCCAAGGTTGTTGTAAGAAATTCCTTCTCGTACTTTATCGCCAACTTCTTTATAGATCGCGAGTGCCTTCCCTTCGTAACAGAGTGACTTCTCATATTCCCATTTAGAGTGATACACAACACCAAGGTTGGTGTATGACGTTCCTTCTCCTTGTTTGTCCTTAATTTCCTTGCTGATTTCAAGCGCCTTCTCTTGACATTCAATTGACTTTTCATGGTGCCCAAGTAGTAGGTAGACAAGACCGAGGTTATTGTAGGACGTTATTTCCCCTTCTTTGTCACCAATTTCTTTTCTGATTTCAAGACTTCTGTTACAGGATACGATAGACTTCTTGATCTCATTGAGTGCACAGTACGCGGAGCCTAGATTATTGTGGGAGGTTCCTTCTCCTTTCTTGTCACCAATGGCTTTCCGGATTTCGAGACTCTTCTCATGATTTTCAACAGCCTTTTGATACTGGCCGATATCATAATAAAGATTTCCAAGTTGGCTGTATGATCTTCCTTCAGCCCCTCTGAAACCAGTCGTTCTAAAGATCTCGATTGCCTTCTCTGCGCACTCAACTGACTTCTCAAATTGACCGACAGCATGGTACAAGATACCAAGAAGCTCGTAGGATCTTCCTTCTGCTGGTTTATATCCCGGTAGAGTTTTGCAGATTTCCAGGGCTTTCTCTCTGTATTTGACAGATTTATCATATTGGCCAAGAGCTTTATACAGAATACTGAGCTTGCTGCATGATGTTTCTTCTTTCTTTTTGTCACACAGTGTTTCGCAGATGTCGAGGGCTTCCATGTGGCACTCAATCGCTTCTTTATACTGGCCCAGAGCTTTATACACATCACCAAGATTGGTGTACAATTGTAGTAGTTGTTGCTTGTCACACATGGATTCGCTGACTTGAATAGCTTTCTTAAACTGCCCGATACATTTATCATATTGGTTATGTTCGCGGTAAATACTTGCAAGATTGACGCACGAAGTAACCACTCCACGTTTGTCGTCAATGGCTTCTTTTACAGCAAGTGCCCTTTCTTCACACTCAATCGCCTTTCCATATTGCCCACGAGCGTACCACAAGAGACACAGATGACTTTGGGATGCTATCTCACCCAGCTTATTGCCAATCTCTTCACTGATTTCGAGGCTTTTCTTGAAATAATCAACTGCTTTGTCGTACTGCTGTAATTTGCTGTATACACTACCGAGGTTGTTGTAAGATGTCCCTTCCCCTCGTCTGTCGCCAATTTCTTTCCTGATAGCCAGCGCCTCCTCGTGATTCTGGATTGACTTCTCATACTGGCCAAGCTCGTAGTAGACGCTGCCAAAGTTGTTGTATGATGCTGCTTGTCCTTGCTTACTACCGATCGCTTTTCTTATCTCAAGACCTTTCTCGTAATAGACCAATGCCTCTTGGTACCGTTCGAGATCACTGTAAACGCTGCCTAGCTTGTTATACGATTCTCCCATCCTTTCCTTTCCCCCAGTCGTTTCGTAGATTTCAAGGGCTTTCGCTTGACATTCAATGGACTTCTCAAACTGGCCAAGAGAGCTATATACGTCACCAATGCTACTGTAAGTCACCCCTTCGGCCTCTTTGTCCCCGATTTCTTGACTGATTTCTAGAGATTCCTGTAGTGAGTCCAGCGACTTTTGATAATTAGCAAGAGCTTCATGTACGTTACCGAGGTTTAGGTAGGCTCTTCCTTGTCCATGTCTGTCTCCTATTTCTTTGAAGACCTCAATGCCTTTCTGGTAGTAGTTTAACGATTTCTCGTATTGACTAAGAGCATAAAACATCGTACCAAGATTATTGTACATCGTTCCTTCTCCATGTTTGTCTCCCAGAGATTGGGCGATCTCGAGGCTTTTTTCATAATACTCCAGACATCTTTGGGATTGACCAAGGGCTTTATATGCTGCAGCCATGTTGCTGTAAGATTTGCCTTTCCCGCGTGTGTTTCCTATCTCTGTACAAATTTCAAGACTTTTGGTAGAGTTATCCATCGCTTTCTCATATTCACCGAGGGCAAGAAAAACTGTGGCAAGACTGCTGTAGGACATACCTTCTCCGGGTTTATTGCGCGATTCCTTGCTTATTTCAAGACCTTGCTGCAAGTATCTGAGCGATGTATCATACTCGCTAAGAGCACGGTGCACTTCGCCGAGGCTGTTGTAAGCATTCCCTTCTCCTTTCCTGTCTTCGGTTTCTTCGCTTATCTTGAGAGCGTTCTTTTGGCAATCGATGGATTTCTCATACTGACTGAGAGCATGGTAAACATTACCAAGAAGATTATAACATCGCCCCTCGCCGCGTTTGTCTTCTAGTACTTGTCTTATTTTCAGCTCTTTCTCGAAGCTAGATATCGCCTTGTCATAGTGACCAGTAGAGTAATACACTTGACCGAGCTCGCTGTACGAATCTCCTTCTAGACTTTTGTTGCCAATTTCTACACTTATCATAAGTGCATTTTCAATATGCTCAATCGATTTACCGTGCAAACTGAGAGCATAGAATGCACCAGCAAGATTTCTGTGCGCTTCCCCTTCTTCTCTTCTGTCTTCAACTTCTTTGCTTAATGAGAGCGCTTTTTCGAAATACTCGATGGATTTGTTATGCCTGCCGAGAGAATCATAGGCGCCTCCAAGCTTGCTGCATGTACTCAATTCTCCAGCTTTGTTTCCGATTTCGCTAAAAACCGAGAGCGATTTTTCAAAATACTCGATGGATTTCTCTTGTTGACCTAGATCACGGTAGAGGCTGCCGAGGTCGATGTAAGAGTTCCCCTCTGCCTCTTTGTGTCCGGTTTCCTTGTAGAGTTTTAAGGCTTCAAGTATTTTCTCCACTTTCTCCATGGCAAGAAGTTCCTTTTTAATGAGACTGAAAATCAAGGAACAATTTTCAATAATTTTCCCGGGAACTTCGCAAGACGTTTGCCACTTCAGTTCTTTTTTTATAAAATTAAATTTGCCTTATGATTCAGTCAAAACCCGTACGGGAGTTATTCGTAACTATTGCTCATCAAAACCAAACAAGCAAGATCACCGATCTGGTCTGTTCACTCCAGATCCTCGCATAATTGAAATTAACAGACCTTCCCTATTTGAAATTAACGTTGCGACCGTAGGTACCTGCGCACGTGTTATTCCTACGACCAGATGTCGTCGACAAGAAGGCCAAGCTATGAGTTGCCACTGGCATAGCATTTTATTGTATATATTTATTGTGGATACAAGTAAGATAAAGGCCGTGAATAAAATCAATATCTGGTTTCCTGGTTGGATCACTGAAGATCATTTGCAGCCTTTCCAAAACTCCCTAACATACACGAAATCTAGGTCTTCCATGCAAAGAGAAATGAAAGCCACCAGAATGTTTCCGAGGATTCTGGAAGCCTTCTGAAGACCAATCGAGGTCGAGTTTTCCATAGATTGCCGAAGTATACTCAAAATAATTCGAAGATTTATTACAATCGAAGGTTGCCAAAGAATATCTCAAGAAAATCATACGAGGTAATCCGAATTTCCATGTTTAAGTCGCTGAAGCTTTATGAGAGGACCGAATATCACATAAAGGATTTTTTTGCTAATGTTTTCACTAACTCCAATTATACTTTTGATATACGTGATATTAAAAAACTTGTGACCTAAATCGATAGCAGACTCTTCACGGTACGGTGCCGTACATCAAAACCAAACCAATTACTTAACAATTACACCACGACTCCACCAATTTCAACCCGTAGTAAAAGTAAAACCAAAACCGAATTGCCTGATTACTTACGACACTCAATTGAAAACCGCCTAACATGAAATAATGAACTTGAATTACAAATGCATTTACTCAATCAATCGCAAAGAACAGAGCTTGAGTAGCCTGCGCAGCAAGCGTTTCCGTGGGGTTTGGTAGCAAAGAAAGACCGAGGAACGGGATTTTCGGTGTTTTGTCTGCGCGGAAAATGGGGCGAGAACCAAAAAAAAGAAGGAGGGGGGTGGGAGAGGGGAAGGAAGGAAACGCTTGCAGACAAACCCCTGGATTTTGAAAACCTCCGTTCGCCAGCGAACGGAGCTCGTGATTGGCTGGGCTAGTCCAATATTATTGACATGTGTCGATCAAAGGTATTTTAATACCTTTGAGTGCCAGACAAAAGGGGAAGACGCGTTCGAAGCTTGGTTACAAAACGCTTCAACTTTTCTCGCTGAACGAGGATTTAGTCGTCAGCTTCGACAGTACGGTAGAAATCCTGTAATGCAATGCCGACGCTTTGGTTTTTCGAAGCTTGCACATTATTGCAGAAGCAGGCGCGACACAATTTGCAGCTGTTCCTTTAATTTTAACATCACTTTCTTGAATGCCACATGCGCCAAGGACAAGATAATAAACCACGGGACAGAAAATTAGCACTACTGCGTGGGAAAACTTAGTGATTTCGTCTGGCTTGTTACAAGGCAACATGTTGTTGTAGGTACTGCGACATTTCATTAGAAGCATTTTTGTTGACAGCATTTAGAACCTCTGGCTACAATTCTGAATGATTTGTTACAGTGTTACTGTTAGCTGCGGCATGCCAGTTTTTGTCACATATTTGCCTTACCAAAAATTTAGTCGTCTCGTCGCGGGGAATTCTTACGAGGACATTTTATAAACAACTTTGACTTGGAGGTCTCCTAGGGGAAGATTATCTTTATTCAGTTACTGGTCAAGATTATCGTTATTTCTCCTCTCAGATGTTTGAAGCTTCTCCTGCTCAAATTCCAAAGTTTGCCGAGAAGACTTTCCGTTGTTTGTTTTTGTTGCAGCGATAACAATCGAACCGATTTGCGGATCTGGCGTTTCCAGCAAACGCTTCTTTACTGGAACTGCCTTTGTGAGAGTTGACTTGCTAATGTTACTTTGTATCGATTCCTGGACGAATGAATACAGTGATCCAAGATTTCGAATCATGCGAGCACAAGGATTACTAACGCGACTGGAATACTTCTCACAGTTTAACTTTCAGCCAGATTTGTGCTAAAACTTCACCCTTGCAGTCCTTCCTTTTAGACGGATTGAGTAGCTTGATTAAAAAATTACCAAATTTAATTCATCGAGATTTCTCCGTTCCCACCGTGCGCTCGTTGTTTCAGACATATTTTGACAAGTAAAGTTTATTTTGGTTCAAAGTTCACTTCCGCTACGGAAGGCCGAAGATTTTATTGGTTAATTTATGACAGCCGATGACAGCACGAAATCTCAGTGTGCGCGTTCAGGCATGAAAGGCCAAGTGGGCGGTTTTCAAAATCCAGGGGTTTGTCTGCAAGCGTTTCCTTCCTTCCTCCCCCTCCCCATCCCCCCTCTTTTACTCGCTCCATTTTTCGCGCTGTAATATTCTTTGCTCCCCAACACCACAGAAACGCTTGCTACGCAGGCTAGAGCTTGAGTCAACACTCCACGTAAATGCAAGGGTAACAACAACAACATCAATAACAACAACAACAACAGCAGCAGCAACAAAAAAAAAACAATAATCACAACAACATCTTTATTACTCTCATTACAAATATTATTACAGTTACAGTATAATTAAATTCAGGACAGGTTGTTCAAATAAGGTAACTTTTGTAATCATTTGTTTTTAATGAGACTGAAGGCGAAATGACCCGTTAGATTTTCGGGTTAGCCTCCAGCCTTGTTATGTCTGGTTGTAAGACAGGAAAGATGAAGGAAGAGTTTACAGTTTACAGTTTAGTTTAAGTAGGCAAAAAAACGAGAAGTAGTACAACAAATAGCGCAAGCCATACCCACATAGAAAGTCCTATCAGCTCGAAGAATCTCCTAGCATTTCGCCTAAGAGTTAATACCTTATGCGGGAAATTGGAGTTCTCAATTTTTCATATAACTGACCTACTGCTGCAGTTAGAAGGACTATCTGATCTGAAATGCTTTTATAATAATAATAATAATAATAATAATAATAATAATAATAATAATAATAATAATAATAAAGTTTTTTGGGCGCATTTAAAAAAACTCAATGCGCTTACATTACTATAAAAAATAAATTAGTTAAATCCTATAAAATATTTCTAATAACAGTAATAAATAAAATAAATGAAATAATTAGTTAAAATACAGTTTCTCATAAAATAAAATAAATCAGAAGTAGGATTTCCGAAACAAGAATGTTTTGCAGGCTAAAGCTAGAGCAAGAAGGGAAGATTCAGGCGTCCTTCCTTGAAACAGTTAAATTAATTTAAAGCAACAGAATGCAAGAGGATTTGTTTCCAGCAGGAACCAATTTGAAGTTCGGTCAACAGAGGTCCTTCGGTTAAATATCATATCCATAATTGATTTTATACGAAATCTGACATCAAATCATTGTAAACAGTGTCTTAATGCTAAACTCAGTTGAATAAATTTCAAATGCGCGTTCTCGAAGATGTCATGAATTCATCGAACATTCATTCCTTTTATGCCTGATCGCTCACAGAATATTCAAAACAGCACCACAGGGAAGAAACTGCGGTATAATTTAACATTTAAGAATTTATGCAACAAGTGCTTTTCAAGTAAAAGAAATATCAAATACAGGGAATTCCACTTACTTACCTGAGAGACAAATGAGGTTTGTAATGACACCAATGCCTCCCCAAAGACCTCAGAGTAACTCAAGCGCTAGAAAGCAACTGCACTGATCAATGAAATAAAGAAAACACGCTGACGATCGGTGTTGAGACTCTAGAATTAAATTCTGACGCATAACATTTAAAAGGCTAAGATCTAGAATCCCTACTGTAGAGCTGGTTGACGGCATTATTTCCATAATCAAACCCATGCAGTGTGTGACAAATAACAAGCAATTCATTTCACTAGTTGTGAAGTTGAATGCGAAGTCAAAATCGATCCATCGATTTGCAGAAAACTGAAGTAGGCTATATAAATACGAACTGATAGAATAAACTGACCTGCTGAGGGTCTCCTGTCAAAATCTGTACTTATAATGTGAATAAACGCCATGGAAATTCAGTCAATTTATGAGATGGATCGCATATTTAATTCACCGTAGAAGTATCCGGCAAAACCCGGAAGCCGTACAAGTGATACAATGCAAGTTCTTTCCACGGTTGCTTATTTCACAGTTGCTCTGGCCTGTTGACATTGATTATGAAAAGACTCTCAAACAAAGATCTTATCTTATCCTAGCCTTAATTATATTTCAGAGGCCAAAGTTATAAGAAAGGTAAAGCGTTAAGGCTTTATTGTTTGGTTTAATGGGAGACTGAAATGTACTCGCAGTTTGATGATACTTTCAATAATACTGTACACTGAATTCTTTAGATCTGCTAGTGAAACAGACCATCATACTAGAAGGTTGGTTAAGCATTGTATCTTGTCACTCACCTGTGTGTAAGCTGCAAGCAGTTGTTTGAGAGATAAAGAGTTCAGTATTGCCGAATACGAAGAAAACTACGAAAGCGAAAGTAATGAAAATGTAATCGGGAGGTCTCTTCGTCGTGCCCAGATTCCACCCGAGCGATTGCCTCCCCGAGAAACTTGGTTCTAGCCTGTTTTACATCGGAATGATGCTCTCTTCTCCGCATGCAGAGGTTGGAAACGCTCGTTATATAAACAGCCGCTGTGGATTGGCATGTAAGCTGGAATGCAGACTTTCCCTACATCATTATGATATGTCCTCCTGGAAGCTATAAATGCCGTGTATATTTCTCTTTCTCCATTTGGCTCAGGGGAAGCTATAATCTATGCTTGAAAACTTCTTTTGATGTCCTCGCTAGCTTGATCTATTTGTGTTGGGAAGTTCCCAGCCAGTCAAAATGAGACATGCAATTGTCAAGCTACGAGCTCGTTCACTTTCAGTTTTGCGGCATTCATACAGTCAAGGAATAAAAAGGCGAGAAAACGGGTTTATTGTAGAGTTTATTTCAAAGAACGACTTATTAAAGAAGGGGTTTTGAGAAGCCTTAGCTTGTCTGAATTATGCCGAGACCCGTCCATGATAAATTGTACTAATAGCATTTCAGTTTCCTAAGTTTACAATAAATGAATTTATGAACTGGACATTTTAACCTTTCAACTGAGATACTACACAATATATACTCCAGATACAGGATGTAAACATTGAAAACAGCTACAACTAGTGATCTCGGACTTGATGCCAAAAAACCGTAGGCACGCTTAAATCCTATCTGTTTCTTTTCATGAAGCTTTTTCCCGAAAAAAGAGCGACTATTGTTTTCAATTCTTTAGCAAAAATCTTGTTCTCTAATTAACGTTTTCTAATTCGCTTGTTTCTGGTTAGTGATCGATGTGTCATATGCAATACGAAATGGGAATTTAGTTTGAAAACGAAAATCGCAAGACACAATATTCTACAGTTTCAGAGTAAACCCAAAATAACGAACTGAGTGCTAACCGATCTTAAGGTGCATCCCATACTCAAAATGTTAATTCTCATTACTGGTTTCAAATTCTCATATTCTCTTAATATTAATTAATAAGAAATAATGCATTTATTTGAATTTGATGTTTCCAATAGCAAACTTGTTCCAGAGTCGAAGAATACCCTGCGATGCAAAATGGAGACACATTCTTTCAACATTGATCTGTTTTCAGCCTAGAGATAAAAGAAATGTCAAAAAACAACCCTGTTTTACCCTCACTTAGTAAACTGACGAATTTACGGTCGTGTTATACATACCCCGGAGTTTAACAATTTCACAAATTTTCAGAAAACAGCAATAATTTGCAGTGGTTTCGCATTTGTTTAAGAAATCTTGTAGGAACGTGAACGTTCTTCTCTGGTATCCACCCTGCATCCATCCCTCCTGTATGCCCCTTCTCCTTAACGACGTTTTTAATGCTGGGGGTAACCCTGCGATGGACCATCCAGAGGGGAGCAGAAATACCCTTAGAAATACCCCTAGGATGTCGTAGGACAGACGTAGCTTAGATGACACCAGAAGCGAAGTTCAGCAATCTCCGATCCAAGGTTCAATCAAAATTGATGGCTGTCTTCATCTCACGTACCTTCTATTAATATATCTCTCTTCAACCTGGAGAGAACAGATGAAAACGGTTAAGCTGTTCATTTATCTTGGTTGGCTTATGGTTATTTGATTAATTCACTTGAAATCTTATTATAGAACCTTGTAATGAGCATGTTAGACTTCGTTATAGTTTCATGATTGCGTTCGTAAAACGCAATACTTACGAATGCCAGTCAATTAATCCAAAACAGTCAGTTGCATAAGTGACGATGGAGAGGAGAAATATTAGTCAATTAATTTACCTAATAAAGTCCGACAGTGGGCTAGAACCAAGTCTCAAAAAAGTCATATGACCCAGAACATAATGCCCCAGATGTTCTTTTTTTCTGTATGGAATACTCAAAAATCATGAGTCCCAGACATCACACCAACTAGAGAGGAAAAGGAAACATAAACTTGCCTGAAGAAAGGACGTCGATGAACATGTACATGTCCCCGCCCTTGCCTTCCCTTTAATGAAACGGCGAGCGACGCTAAAACGGGTGTGTCATTTGGTAACCAGTCGTTTCGCCTACAAGTGGATTCGCCTACATCGAAGTCGTTTCGCATACACGATCTGAGTTGATTCGCCTACATTGAAGTCGATTCGCCTATACACTAAATACTTAGGTTTACAATATAATTATAGTAATGTTTTTCAGAAGAGTATTACACAGCGACAGCGAGGCTCTGTTTCAACAAAATATTCTATCGTTGGAATGATTTTTTCAATGAGAGAAACACTGCTGAACAATTCCTTAAGCAATGTGCACGACTGAATGACCCGTCACGAGTATTCACTCAGCGCTGCAATTAACAGGTCACTGAGAAATGTATTTGAAGTATTTCCATAAACAATGAGAAGTATTTGAGGTAACTGTTTTGAGTTTTAAGAGTGAATGCCTATAAAAATGGACCTAAATCGCCTATCAATGGCACAGGTCGAAAAATTGATTTCGCTTGTATTTTGTCCATAGATAGGTCCTAGTAAGAATAGAAACGGACCATAGTTAGTTTCTGCTAATACAGCTTTCTTTGGTAGAAATACGCCAAAAACGATTTCGACCCGACTGGGCTCAAAATCTACTTCCGGTTTTGCTGAATTTTCCGAATATTTGATTGCTTCGCGCTCCGCAGAACAACTACTTGAGAATCTTTCAATGGATTTTATATTCAGTTCAGGTCTTGGTAGTATGACTGAGCGAAAAATAAAATAAATCAAAGTTAGTTTTGAGCCCGAAAAGAGGTAAAACTGAAACGCAAAATTTTACAGTATGTCGCAAGAGAATTATTGCTTAAAAACATCGCCATATTTTTCTATGGGCTATAACTTTAAATACCATAAAAACACTTTCTACGGGTTAAATATACACCCACCTGTTAGGATATCAAAAAATATCTCTGGGCAAATGGTTTCAAGTCGCCCGCCTTGGCCTGTGTTTCTCATAGATTTTGCCCAAAATCCGCCGTTGGAATGTAAGCAATTACATGACGCGGATAGCCACTCTCGAGTAAAATATTCGTTTCCAGCAATCCGATGAAAGCAATTTTTGAAACGTTGTGTGGATAAAATAATGGAAAATGTTTTTTTTGTTCTTTTTTGTTTTTGTTTTTTTTGTTTAACTTAGTATAAATATATATGTTTTTTCATTTACATTACGACACCCACGACATCCATGATAAAGAACGTTACTACAGTACTCCGGGAAATGATTTTAACACTTGTTTATTTTATTGATTTCACTGATAACTTACAACACAGTAGCAGTTTCAGAGATACACTTAACCAATCCTCTATGATTTATGGCAACTGAATCATTGACTGACAAATAAAGTCAAGTGGAAATACCATAATTTCTATAGACTACTAACTGCGTGACGGCATCTCAGCTCTTCTAGCTTTGTAGAAAATTTGTACCTACACAATATGCTCAAACTCAGCTAGAAAACCCGGAATTTCTTGAATTGAATTAGCCGAGGAAGAAATTGCGTTTAAGTTTCAATCATACTGGGAAAAAAATCCATTTTTTCTACTTTGGTTGTTTGATCAAGTAACTGAAATTTGCCGATCAAAACACTGGTAGACAAATAAACATTACAGTGGTCGATCTAGGACTAGGTTTACAATAAAGGAGTTCCCGAATTCAGCAATTTTAGAGTATTCGGATTAGTAGGGGTTTACAGTGAAAGGATATTCGGATTCTTAATCGTTTATACACGACGATAACTCCGGGAACATTCATGATGGAATGGTTAACAAGCAGTTTGTTGCCTCGACAACGAGAAACAAAATGCCTCCGAAAATAAGGCTAGGGGTAGGTTGAGACAGTCTGAAGTTTTCTTTCAACTCGCTGACCACGGTACTGTTGTCCATCATGCCAGGTTCCTCCAGGTATTTACTTAGGGTTTAGGGTCGAAAACCGTCGAGGTTTTCGATCGTGCCATCGTCGTCATCTGCGCAGTAAAGTATAAATTGGGCACGGTTTCTGAGGAGTATGGCATTACCCATTATAAAAGTGATTACCTACACCTGAAACAGCACGAGGTAATCACCCAGCGACCGCCATCAAATGGCCATCAATGCGCCTACGACTCGACTACGACTGGATCATGTAATCCGCCATTTTCGTTCCACCGCAAACTCAAAAGATCACAGGCGGAAAAATATCTGGATTCGAGAGAAAATCGTTCACACGACAAAACTCTCCGGATTCAAAAGTTTTCGGATTCAAAGTTCCCACTTTAAATTCCGGATTCAAAATCTCCGGAGACACGACCAAACCGGGGGGTTTTTATTTCGGTTTCGTCCACTTTTGTGTAAATGGCAAAATCAATCCGGCACTAAAACATTCTGGATTCATCACGAATCCGGAACAATTTCCTCTAGTGTAAACCTGCAATCCTGGCCATAAGTTGTTGGGACACCTCCCATTTTTGCGTGCTGAAACCCACGATTTCAACTACGTCCTTAACGTTTTAGAACAAAAGATGAATGGAAGCAAGTACAATTGACCCCTCCTCTCCCCTAGCAATGTTGCATGAAAATGAAGCTATTCTGAAGACTAGATTGGATGTGGGAAAAAAGGAAAAAGGGACAATAGAAAGTGGTTAGACAGTTGTGTTGGAACCAAACGCGATTGCTGAAAAATCGCTATTATTGGAATAAGACGTGAATATCTATCTTATCGTCTCTTTAGTTCGAGAATACTGTTCTAGGAGGCGAACAACTCTTGAAACGAGGCTATTCTGAGGCTATTGTCAAGGATTTTTTTTCTTCAAGATTTTTATCAACATTGACAGGGGGAGGGGGTAGGCGGGCTTGCGCGGTTTTGGTCTTAAGAGAGGCTGCCTGTGAAGTCATCTGCCGTAACTGTCCCAACACTTTTGACCAGGATTGTAGTCTTAAATGAACAGCGAACATCCATCTTGTTTTGTTCGCGGAAGTCGGTCACAGAGGAGCGAATTTCAATGAAATATATATATAATTTGATTAAGCAATTAGCCAAAAATAGGTTGGCCGCCAAAACAGTTTAGGGTTTAGCCTAACTTTAACCTTAAGTTTTAAGACTGAAGAAAAAAAGGAAAAAGCACTGAGCATTTCAGTTGTTTGAAACAGAAACATTCGCGCACAATGAACTATGTATAGTACGTGGGTAACCAGGAAAGCAATCCGTCCAGCACAGTGATTGTTCAAATTAACAGCTTACCGAGACACTCGCACTGTCGATGCCTCTTATTTATGACTTTTAGGATTTGTTTACTTTACTTTTTCCGACTTTTTAGCAGGAGAAAAAGCACTAAATGTGCTGGCACAAATAAAAAGGTTTAACCGAAAATCGATCCGTCGAAATCAACAAATACAAATTTAATCACTGTAGCGTTCCTTCAGATCACGTAAGGCTACAAACCAACAATATCAACTTTTCATTACGCTTAACAAATGAACTTAGAACGATTTTCTTTCTAGAACTCGTTCTTGTAATTAAAATGATCAGACAAAGAACGACAGCCTAAAACGACATAGCAGTAACACCCGAACTCCGAGTAAATTGCTTTTAATTGGCGTTTTTAATTAACGAAATTTCCAAAGCGATGACTTTCAAAATATAAAAGTTAAAAGTGGTCCATTATGTTTTTCTTTTTTCACCCAAATGTTCTAAGATAGCCATCTGCGGTTTGTTGGAAACGAATTATGTATTCAGGGTGACCGCCAGAGTCACGCAATTGTTTACATTCTCACGGCGGTTCAGGGAAAAATTCATGAGAAGCACAGGCCAAGGCGGGCGACTTAAAACCATTTGCCCAGAGATATTTTTTGATTTTCAAACAGGTGGGTGTACAGTTAACCCGTATAAAGTGTTTTTATGGCATTTAAAGTTATAGCCCATAGAAAAATATGGCGATATTTTAGTGCTATAATTCGTTTGAAACACATCGTAATATTTTCCGTTCGTGTTCGATCTCGTTTCAGGCTGAAACGAAGCCTCGATTTATTTTATTTTTCGCTCAGTCATACCATGAAGACCTGAGCTGAATGTAAAGACCATTGAAAGATTCTCAAGTAGCTGTTCTGCGGAGCGCGAAGCAATCAAATATTCGGAAAATTCAGCAAAACCGGAAGTAGATTTTGAGCCTAATCGGAAAAAAATCGTTTTTCGCAAATTTCTCCTCAAAAAAGCTGCATTAGCAGAAACTGACTATGGTCCGTTTGTTTACTAGCTAGGGCCAATCTATGGGCAAAAAATGAGCAAAATCGATTTTTCGACTTGTGCCGTTGTTTGGTCCATAATTATGGGCACTGGCTCTTAAAGCTGCTCTCAACTTACCATTCCTAGTAAAATAGCCACCGGTTTTGAAGGTCTTGCTCCTACCGATAACCAATATCTGAAACAATTCACAAGTAATTCTTATATCTAATCTCACGACATATCGCAGTTCATAACTTATAACTTATAACTTATAACTTATAACTTAAACTTATAACTGCCTTATGAAACATAATTCAGGTGACTTCTCAACTTACTCTATTCTATCCATGTTTAAGCTTGCCAGCTTTTCATTTCTGGTGTTAGGTATTGGATCGAAAGTCCCCACCTAGATGAATTGATAGATAGATTTTTGTTTCGTTAATACTCTAGTCTCGTCTTGAACTTTTACATACAGTAACATGTACAGGTCATGCACATGTGACTGTTTACACCGCATCCCAAAACAAAGCTAATAAGTTGTAACCGTGGATATAAGTATTCCTCACCTGCTCCAGATATCCATAGTTTCGAGGCCTTTTTCTGTTGGTTGCCACGATGAAAAAGAAAGGCCTATTCTTGCAGCCATAGAGGGCAAAACGTAAAGTAACTATTGGAGGCTTCATGGTCGAAATAGCCTTTCAGCTAAAACAGTCAGGCGTTTCAAGCGAAAAATCGCTCAGGAGCTGGTGACTAGAACCCAGACTTCTAATGGCCAACGAACAATATGGCGGCAGAATGCAGACAGAGTAGCCATTAATTGTAAGAATGGCTGCGAGCCTTTTGATAATAAACCGCTGACCATACGCAACACTGCTGATAATACCTAGTTCACCCATTGTTTCCGTTCATTCCCCTTATTTACCTTCATTTAGCCTCATCTACGATCATTCATACACCCTCATTCACGTTCCGTCACTTGCATTCACCCTTATTCACGTTCATTCACCCTCATGTACCTTCATACACCCTCATTCACGTTCAGTCACTTGCATTCACCCTTATTCACATTCATTCACCCTCATTCACCTTCATTCACCCTCGTTCACCATCATTCACCCTCATTCACCCTAATTCACCTTCATTCACCCTCATACACCCGCATTAACCTTCATTCACCTTCAGTTCATACACCATCATTCATCCTCATTCATCTTCATACAATATCATTCACCCTCATTGACCCTCATTGACCCTCATTCACCTTCATACACCTTTATTCACCTTCATACACCTTTATTCACCTTCATACACCTCCATTCACCTATCTACACCTCTATTCATCTTCATACACTTTCATACACCATTATTCACCTTCATACACCATCATTCACCCTCATTCACCTTCATTCACCCTCATTCACCATCATTCACCCTCATTCACTCTCATTCACCTTCATTCACCATCATTCATCCTCATTCACCTTTATTCACCCTCATTCACCTTCATACACCAACATTTACGTTCATTCACCTTCATACACCTTCATTCACCTCCACTCACCCTCATCCACCTTCATACACCTTTATACACCATCATTCACCTTCATTTACTTTCATACACCATCATTCACTCTCATTCATCCTCAATCACCTTAATTCACCATCATTCACCTTCATACTCCATCACCCTCATTCACCTTCATTTACCCTCATTCACCATCATTCACCCTCATTCACCTTTATTTACCATCATTCACAATTATTCACCCTCTTGCACCTTCCTACACCACTATTCACCCTCGTTCACCTTCGTACACCTTCATTCACCATCATTCAACCTTATTCACCCTCATGCACCTTCATACCCCATTATTCACCCTCATTCACTTTCATTTACCATCATTCACCTTCATACACCTTCATTCACCATCATTCACCCTCATGCACTTCCATACACCCTCATTCATCTTAATTCACCCCCATTCGCCTTCATACACCTTCATACACCTTCATTCACTATCATTCACTATCATTCACCCTCATGCACCATCATTCACTCTCATTCACCGTCATTCACCTTCATACACCATCATTCACCCTCATTCACCTTCATTCACCCTCATTCACCATCATTCACCCTCATTCACTCTCAAGTACTTTAATGCAAAGAATGTTGTAATACATTTGCAAACTTCTGTAACGTTTACACTGTAGCCCAAGAGAATTACATGCAGTGGGAATGTTTTATGAGAACTACATATTGAGCTAAGTCACCCAGCCCTGTAAGAAGGCCAGCTGTACCGCGAACAAATGCACTTATGTCCAGGATTGAGTGTACTTACAAAATTAATAATATACATGAAAAAATTAAACGATTCTGATTGGCTGAGAGCAGTGCCGTTCAAGTGTAACACGAGTGCAAAAAGTGTAACATCAGTGCAAAAAGTGTAACACCAGTGCAAATTACGCATCGTGATTTTGGATTATGCTTGACTGAACGACAATAGAATTGTTGTTTACAGTCTATCGAACTTTATCTCTGGCAATCTTTGTTAACCTTTCCTTTGTGTACTTTTGCAGTCAAAAAGCTGGTTCACCGCGTCAAATGGACAGGATAAACCTTCAGATACGGAAGGTACAGGAAACCTGAAAAATAACAGTTTAATAAGATAGAAAAACACCAAATACATAATGATAAACAATAAAGGAACAAGGATGGCTAAGGATGGAGAAGATTAACATGGATTGCAAACGACGAATTTGAAAAATTGAGCCTAAACTTTTCAATTTGCGCAAACCGTGACTGAGCTCCTTTAAATCAGCTTAAATTTGGCTATTTCCGTAAAAAAAAATCACGAGAAATTATGAGAACTAAAGAAAATGTTAAAAAGAAACCGAACAAATGGCAAGATTTAAATTCTACAAAGAAACTAAATTCTAGATATAGAAGCGCTAAATTAAAATACCGTAGTGCAGCACGTTCTTTCCAGCGAACTTCGTCCGCAGGAATTTTTACGCTCAAAATTAAAAATGTTGGTTGTATCGACGGTTAGATCTTCATGCGATTGCGTAAGCTTATTCATTGTCAGAGTAAAGTTTTTCTTCCAAAGATAATTTCCAAAGACGTGAAAAAGAGGTAAGAAAATTGAGTATCCGTCATAATTTGCGCGTGCATAAATTTCGTCATTATTAAAGTTGAATTATGACGCAACTGTAATTATTTAGCTGGACCAAAAGTACGTTCTACGACGCTTCACCGCGGTGTTCTTGTCTATGGGATTTTCGACAGTTAGAGGCCAATTTCGATTTATTAAATGTCTTACTTAGCTCCGAGGCTTAGGAGAATAAAACAAAAGAGACCGCCTCGGGTCTAATTGATGAATAATTAACTTCTTTTTTTAATTTTCCGTTAAGCCTCGCGGAGCCAAGTTACAATTTTAATATATCAAAATTGGCCTATTAACTACAAACATAGCATATTCGGATCAAAATTCCTTTCACGTGCGTGTTTTTCTCCCAAGTTGCTCATTTTTCACAATTCAAAGCACACAATCTTAACGTGGGATGCATTTCTTTTGTTCAAAGCATATTTCTCGTGGCTGTAATGAATTTTAATGTGGGTATATATAAAGAAGTGTAGAATGACACACCCATTTTAGCGTCGGTCGCCGTTGCATTGAAGGCAAGGGCGAAGACATCTTAGTCGCTGTGCTCCCTTCAGGCAAGTCCGTATTTTCTTTATTTATCGCCGTTGAATTGAAGGCAAGGGCGAAGACATCTTAGTCGATGTGCTTCCTTCAGGTAAGTCTACATTTTCTATAGCTAGTTACGTGTCCTAGCTGTTTCCCCCGTCTTTCAATTTGATCATTTAATGGTATAATAAAACTTTCCTCAATGCTGTGAAAGCTTCGAGGGGCATGTGTTTTTCCTTGACACCGAAGATTGCATTTAGGCGAAGTTGAAAAACCGAATACCAAACATTTCTCTTGTGGGTAACTGAATGATTATTTTTAATAAAATGTTTGTTTACAGCTTGATAATCTACTTGGTTTGCCGTTTGACTTTGTCATTCGCAATTTGTTTCGTCACCTCGGAGCGCTACCATGTACACTCTTTTTAACTGTTATAAAAAGAGAAAATTCCAACCGCCTTTGCCTTTGCTCTGATACTAAGAGAACAGTTATGTAGTTATATCAAAACCTATAACTAATCTTCAGTTCGTTCCCACTGCAGTGCACCACTTTGTTGGTAGTCGTTTAAAAGTGTTATTCCACATTTTGAGGGAGTTTTGTTACGTGCAAGGCCGATAGACGTCCGTTAACTGATACTGATACTCATTCAAGTCAGTTTTGCTAGAGTCAACACGCGAAAAACTTAACCATGACTTTCCTGTTTGTTCACAAGAATTGACCACAGGCAGCAAAGTTGTATCCAAAGGAATTGAATTGGAGTGACAGGCGTCATTCACCAATTCAAATGAAGTGTAGCACGACCAGCTATGGACTCCTGGCAAGTTTCATGTTGACGACAACTCCGTTGAAGTTCAGATAAGTGAATCACAGTTGTCGCTAGATTTCATTTAATATAATCCTTTGAAGTTTTGCAGCTAAGTCCAGTTTAGGGGCATTCAGACGTGACATTAGAACCGGTTTGCAATTTAATAAAGAATGTGACCGATTTCAAAATGAGTGCATGTCGCTGGTAATTTTGTATGCCTTGGTGCTGAATGTTTCGTAATTTTAATGGACGAGTCTCGTGTTTGGATGTATTTTTGCTTAAAATTAACCCACAGACAAAAGTGACACGTATTTATTTATTTCGTACCATTAAGTTAAAACATTTTTCATTTATCTTACAAATACAGGAAATCGTGTACCGAGTCTAAGATCTTACGATTTGGTGGCACTAAAGCTTTACTTTTTTTTTTTCTTTTTTTTTTTTTGACATAATCCATTCGTAGAATGCTTCAGTTTATCGTCCTGCGATCATGTTTTTCTGTTTAAAAAAAGAATTTTTTGAAATCCATAGCAAGAATCTAAGAACTTCTAACTTATTGACTACACTGGCAAATTCGTTTATTAATTCTAAAAAAAATTTATCTGAGCTGAGGCTAACTGACGAGCCTATAGGCGTAGTTCAATGAGGAAAATGAGCAAAAAATAGCAAAATTCTCAGCGCAGGAAAAGATTTGCAAGCTCGTTAGGCTAGCTATTGTTATTTGTTCGCCAACACGAGAGCAATTGGCTTTTGAAACAAAGAGCTGTTTGGTTGTACAAAAATTGAATTCAAAACAATTGACGTCAATGTCTGCAAGCAGTGAATATTGCTCTTTATCTCTGATCCGTTGACAGAAAAACTTATTGCCAGAATGTTGTCATGGAAATCAAACGCAGATGAATGCGATGGATTGACCACACACTTCCCATGGTTGCCTAGAGATGGACACCAACTGGCAACAGCAAACCTGGTCGGCCAAAAACCACCTGGCGCCTGCCATGAGCTCAATGAGGAACAACATATCGTACAAAATAGAGATGTAGATGGATTCTCGCTGCCTTGTGTCCCACAGAGAACGAAGAGGATTAATTTAAAAAGTAAGTAAATCAACCTTACAGCATATCTTTTATCGTAAATGGCCGCTGTCCTTCATTATCAACTCATTCTTACGCTACCAAGTTGAATAGAAATACATGAAAGATGAAGCGTTGTTCCAAATCGATTGCTTTAATTTGTGACGGCCATTTATTATAGTTCAACTTTCTGACCACAACATGCGAACAAGTTTTTGGGTGAGCAAGTTATCTGTCCATGAAATAATCGTAAGTAAACCTAGGTGTTTAAATAACTAAAGTTGCTGCCGTTTGCTCTGCTATCTCCAGGATGACCAAAGATGTGTTGAAGGACAGTTCACGAGTTTCTGGATTTATTCATCAACCTTAATTAATTGAATTTCAGCAACGTTGACTGAATTTTGGATGGCAGTGTGCAGAGCTTCACTTCTGGCGTACGATCGATGACTATTGGAAAAACATCTCAGCTCAGATAAGTAGAAAAGGGTTTTCCTATCTTTACACTCCAAGAGTGTTAAAAATCTTGATTCTGATTGTAAAATTGATAGATTTTCAAGTTTTGTACCATTGCTGCATATAAGCGTACGGTTGTCTTGTTGTCCAGAAAATGCCATAATTTATATCAGTACAATACACGTGCACTGTATTATGTTCGATAATAATTATTACAATGAGACTACCGTTTGTTTGGGAGGACAAACGCGTGGAGGACAAAAGCGTGGAGGGTGGAGTTATTATGTGAAGGAAAATCTTGCACTTTTCATTTTACGTTCTTGGAATTTTAAGCGTCTGAAAACGTTTAGGTGAAGAGGAGAATACCACGACGTAAATATTCACAAAAAAGATTCTTTAATAATCATTAAATCCAATTTTAATAGCAAGCTTATATTATAACCAAGTTAGAAAGCATTGTCCTTGATTCTTAGAAGCGCGAACAATACAACCCATCGTGGATTCCATGGGAATTCTATTTCATTTTTGAAGAAAATGCTAAAATTCGAAACATATCAAAGCACTACTGTTTTCTGAAAATTTACATAGTTATCAACTGTATCTAACACTGCTGTAAATGTATTAGTTGACAAGGTAGTGTTGATTAAATATTCTTTTTTCTGTCTCTCTCGCTCCAGGCGGCTGATATATCACTGTTGACAGAAAGGGTGGCCATCTTGGATCGCAATGTACCGTTGGACTCTGGCACAAGTTGACTATTGGAAACATCAAATCTCAGATAAGTACATTATTTCTACTCTCGTTAACTTTTGACAGTTGCAGCGAAAGAATTATGAAAATCTCAGAAACTGATAAACTAGAAAATATTGTCTTGATGAAGAACCAAATTCTTAGAACTAATATTAACAACAATATGAGAAAATCAGTAACGAGAATACACATTTTGAGCATGGGATGTGTTAAAAGTTACCACTCAGTTCGTTATGCTGAAGGTCAACCTGAAACCATCGAATATTATTTCTCGTAATTCTTGTTTTTTTCAAGGCATTGATGAAGACCATAACCAAAAGTTGTGGAAATTGAGATAAGGGGAAAAAAGTATTTTGCTAAATTGAGAACAATGGTGGTTTCTTTTTGAGAAAAATTTAAATGAAGAGGAAGGGGTAGTAAGTAATTAATACATGGCCGCAGCTTATCAATAAAATCATCTCGTGAATGCTCACTAGTTTTCCCATTAAGCCGAGATAAATGATACATCGAACTGTCGTTTTGCATGTATATATCCTTTGCATTTGAGTACTATTCTCGAGAATAAAAAGTGAAGTATCTCAATTGAAAGATTTTAATCTTCCAGTTCGTCACTTCTCATACATTGCAAACTTCATGTAAGAGTACTGTTTGTAAAGCCGTATAACTCTTGACGGTATCACAATGAGCCAAATTAAAAGTAAGATTGCTCTAAAAAGGACTTCTTCTGTTTTTTGTTTGTTTGTTTGTTTGTTTTTGTCGAGTAAAGAAGGATTTTAAATCTTGAAAAAATCTTGGAAACGCACAGCTAGTCAGATAGCCGGACTACAATAGATCGTTTTCACTGTCGTGCAATAGGAAAAAAACAAGGAAATTTGATCTTATTGAAGATAAATAAAGAAGACTCCTCTCCAGGTTTTAGGTCTATGCGCCGTCCCAAACTTCAGTTATTTGCCTAAATGTTTTGCACAAATTTAAAGAGCTCAGTATAGTGCCGCCATATTGGTGTACCTCCGTGGTACACCAATTGGCGAATCTTTGTTTACAATATTTGCCCCATAAGTGATACAGTTTCTGATGGAAATTCTGAATATTGAAAGGGCATAGCACGATCAACTGTGTCAAGGAATTTGAGCTCGATGTATTGAATAATGTTTGAGCGAAGCGGGTTTAAAAACTCAAAATTTAACAAAGAATGTAAATGCTCATTAGGGCGTTTGCCACCCAGAAATTTGGCGGTTTTTGAAGGCCAATTTCTCCTCGAATATTTCAGCCAAAGAGCCAAAAGTTTCACTAATTACTAAATTTCACAAGCTCTTTAAATTGTTGTAGTCAATTCGTGTCTAGCGTGATACCTTCTCCGTGCATAGTAGTATGTCAATGAGGAAAAATATAAAAAAATGACCTCAGCAAAGATTCGCCAATATGGCAGCCGGAAAATAGTGTGACAATCTGGATCTTCTTGGTTATCTAGGCCATTGATTGCCTATTCTGCACAAACCAACATATGAACACTTAACTGCTACTTTTATTTCACGAAGGGCTAAAAATCATGAGATAAGTATATATTTTTCGACAAACGCGATGTTCCGCACTGCCATAACTCTAAAATTCAAAATGCACTTGTTACCAAACGAAGGACACCATTGCGCTGAAATGCTGTCAAGGTGTATAATTTTCGCACCTCTTATGCCTGATGAGGATAGAAACTCTGGTGGTTCTTTACGTTTGGATTTAAACGCTTGATGACGTCACATGAAAACGTTCCACTGAATTGAGCATAGAATAATTAAAGTTGCCTTATTCAGATCTAATCATTAATTAGTTCTACAATAATAATTAAGACAAAATCCGAGAGGAAATCGAGCAATTTCAGTTTTTATTGGACAAAAAGCTCCATCCAGAGTAATTCTAAGTATCTTGCAGTCCTTTCTGCATTTTCTAAAAGGTTACGATATAAATAGTTGTTGAAATAACACCGAAAACCATTTCCCATGGAAATGTGGGAAAATAAGTTTCAAAGTTTAGAGAAATTGTGCAAGCAAAGGTAAACCTTCATCATCAGTTTCATTTCACCAGTAATTTCAAGTATTTCATATGAACTTCAAAATCTGTTTCAGTCGACATTTGGTGTCGTTAGAAATAATTTCCTTTGAGAAGATGTTTAAAACAGTCGCACAGCCGTTTGCAATACGATGTGAATAATCTCGGTACAAAGTTTTTTTCCACTTGTTACTCAAACGTCTTGTAGATTCCTTCTTAATTACTCGGAGGAAGATTATTGAATGAACTTGGTGAGCAATTGTAAAAGGAGACCATGAAACAACTTTCATACCGTTACTGGAATTTGTTAACACAGGATTTGGCAATGTGACGTCTACCAGTACCAGAGTATACAAGCTTATTGAAGTGCCTTTGCAATTAATTCTCAACTTGTTTTTTTACTTGCATAATGTTTACATTAATGGAGCCCTGAGTAGTTTCTTTTTTCATCACGGCATGCTTATGAAAGCACTTAAGGATACTTTTTTGAATATTTTAACCGACCCACCCCTCCAAAAGAATGAAAAACGGCCAAAATATATAGGGACTTTCAGAATATATTTAGATGATTTCAGAATATATTTGCACATGGACCATTCAAAATCTGTGCAATGTCTTCTTTGGGGGGTTAAATCTTTCACGGACTCGTAGATAGATCAGAAAGAGAGAAAGTTTAAAAAAAAATTGCTATGACTTAATTTAGGTCTATGGGTTAAATTTCGCGGAGAAAACGTTTTTTCGCAATTTGTGACGAGTTCTCTTTCATCAAATTTTCTCTCATCAAATGTTCGTGATACAATGTTAACCGAAAACTGAAGTTCATTTAAAAATTTAACAAAGCAAAATTGTACTTATTAGAGTGTTTCATGTGAAAAAACGTTTTGAATGACATTCCAATGGGGAAAAGGAGCATTGTTGACTGGCCGTATTATCTATTGGACGAAACTTTGTGCTAAAATATTCAGAAAATACAAATTTTAAAGAAGACTCATGAATTATTATAACTGATCATAAAACGAAAATTGAAACTGTGTCAACACAACGATATTAAAGACATGATACAAGGTCAGCTAGACGTCGAACTGGAAATCCTTGAAAAAAACGCGGATGATATAATTAATAAATGGAATTTCTGTCGCTTATTTAAATCGACTTAAAAGATTCTACTTCTTGACTGGTTTTAAACTCACTGCTTTGTTTTCAATTTCATTGGAAACTGCATGCGAAAACCTCTGTTTTTTATACATGAAAGAATGAATTTTGAGTTGTGGATAAGAAGTGAAATAGTTAGCTTAAGCAACGACGATACCTACGCCAGGGACGACTCCTAGAAAGAAAAATGATATTTCTAATCTTGTAACAATCTGGATATCTGCTCCGTACCCCAATCAGTACTTAAAACTTGCTCAAACTAAATATGTAATGCCAGCGATCCATTCCAAAAAGAAATACAAAAAATTTGCCATCCCGACCTACGTTCTTCAAAATACACAGATCCTGTTCATGTCACGTTACGGCTACAAAATGCACAAAGACTTAAAACGCACGCGCACAGCCATTGTTCTACTCAATAAACCTTTTGTTTGGTGACGTTTTCGTTGCTGTTTTATGTTCTTTTTTTTCTTCATTTGGGATTTTTTATTTCCACAATTACATCAATTACAATCCTTTTTTAACAATTAATTTACAGAAGAACGAATAAAGTTTGGTTTACAGAAGTTAACAATGACACCATATTGAAATAATTAAGAAAAAAGATTTTGTCAATTCTTATCTTCATACTTATTTAACTTAACGATTTTCCTTAATGATAGCGTTGTCTACTATAATTATTAGTTAAAGTTGCTTCCTCAAAGATCTTCTATTATTCTTTAAACAATTTAGTTTTATTCGATTTGAAATGTGTTTTTCAGTTTCATATTTAATTACCTAAATTCTTATGAAGTGGCTCAAGGAAGGTAATGTTTCTCTACATCGACAAGTCCACAAGAGAGATTTTCCTAAAATTACTATCTAATTAAATAGATCCATCTCCTCCTCAAAAGACCCAACAATAACATTGGAATATGTAAGCGAGAGGCTTCTGCAACTCTTGATTGTGCTCAAAACCTTTTCATTTACCTCATGCCAAAAAGAATATGAAAAAGAACAACTGAACAAAATATGGGATATTGTTTCCGTTTGCTGATTACAGATGCAGTTGGGATTAGAAACGTATCCTATTTAACACAGGCGGTCATTAGTAAACAGAACAGAATTCAACACTTTGTACCGAAAGGAGCGTAGATACGGTTCATTAGCAGCCCTCACTGGCAGAAGAAATGCATCTGAAACTTGCTTGTCATCAAGGCTAAATTCTTTCTTTAGCTTGACCCATTTACTTGGCTTTTCCAATTTTTGTTTTATAGAAAAACAATAGTCAAAGTCACATTAGCGTTTGCCTTTACTGTGCAACGCAATGTTAGAAGATTAGAAAAAAAATAAGCAATCATTATCAACACAATATTAAGATTAATAAATTTCTACGTGACTGAGACTGCCCTTCCGTCCAAAAAGTTTTCGTTGCCGTTGCCGTCGTGGTTTGCTTGAGCTCCCTAATGTCCGGAAAGTTAGAACACACGGGTAACTGGGAGCGTAGGGCGGTGTTTCGTAAGACATTTCCGTAAATTCAAATTTATAATCATATTACCTTTGTGGGATAACTGCTTGCAAATGATTTGTTTCTCCGCCTCTTTTAGCGTAATTCCGAGAGTAGTTAACGCAATTTTCCTGTGTTTATTTTTCTTTGGTGACATCAGACAATAAGTGTTTCTGATTTTCGTGAGTGGATAATTTCCAGCTAGAACTGATACGAAAAGTAAGTGTTCCATGAGTGGTGAATTCAATGTTTGGGCGTTAACAGGGTCTGAAGACAGATGTCAGCGAGGCATCAATTCTAAACCAAACCCGGTTGTTCACTGCATCACATGACTAAAAAAATGTATTATGGTTATGTTTGACAAAGGGAAATTGTGACAGGCGAGAGAGTTTACAAAACTGTTTGGCTACGTATATACCAGCCCAAAGGGAAATAAATAGAAAACTGACTCTTCGTATATCACTTGCACAAAAAAGTGACTTGACTCAGCTCGAAAGCTCATTTCAAGGGCACCGCTTTAAATATTGCAAATGAGCCAACGGATAATAAAGTTATAAAATTGACAGTGGATCAGCAATTAAATCTCTTGACTGAATTAAGACATTGCCAACGAGTCAGGTGATTAGAATAAATAGTAAATCAACTATGACCAGGAGCCATAATCGGGGACGGAGACCGTAAGTCTCGGGATTCGCGCGCACCTATGATATGGGACAATTTTTCTATTTTTAGAACAAATTGCGCCATCCTGACGTCATATATCCCCGCGTATTCACGCACATGTCAGGGGCTCTCGCGTGGATGTTGTCACGTTGCGTGATCAAATGGTGAGAGTTAGAGATTCTCTTGCGTATTTTTCACAGCGATGGCAGGGAATAAGGCAGGGAATACGAACCAGGGCGCTTATATGTAGTTTAATGCTCTGAGCTAACGGAAAAGGTGGGTTTTTCAGGGTCGAAAACAAGACTTCAATCTCGCGCTAGGAATGAATAATAAGATCTGCTCGCGCTAGTTGTAAGCTCACGCGTATGCTTAAGAATATAGCAAGAAAACTCTCTACTCTGGTATCGAGTTAATTTGTGAGTTTCTCAGACAATGTTTAATCATAACCAAAACCTATTTTGATGGTTTCTTATTGTCTCTGCTTGTTTGGTGAGTTTGCAAAGGTTTTTGAAAGGAAAGTCTGACGCGTACAATTAGCTCATTTGCATAGTGCAGCTCGTGCACTTTCAAGTCCGAGTAGGTGTTTTCAATTGTCAACAAATCTTGACAAAGATTTCTTTCGTTATCTTTTGTGTTGAGATGCTGCAACAAATTTCACGAATGCAAAAAAGGCTACTAACATCATGTGTGTTTCTTCAATATAAGCATAGTGAAGTTTTACACTGCGAAAATGAAAATAGACAAGGAGTTTTTATAACTCGATCAACAAAATTAGTTGATTAAAGAAAGCGTCGTCGTAACTTTGCTGATTGTTTCTGCTTTATTCACATATTTTCAGCTTAGCTTTTAATATGTTCTCAAACATTTATCAATCTTAAACATATTTAAAAACTATAGAGCTATTGTTTGAGTTCGAAAGCACGAAAGCACGAAAGTGCGGCGGAAGTACAATTTGTCATGTTTACTGACTGTACAAAACACGCATCGGCGGGCGCTCTCATTCATCGACAACAGAGAATTTACTGGATTTTTACACGAATAAAACTGAGCAGTATCTACGGACGTAAAGTTATTAAGCCTCGATGAAACATCAAGCGTTGCTTACAATTCAAGCGAAACTCAAACTAGCAATTATTTTGTTTTACTTTTCGGTCGCGATAGACTGACAAATTCCTCGCAAGCGTGTGACAATTAAGAGGAGCTAGGAAACTGTGAAGTCCTGAAGCTCTGCTATATCTACATATATCCAGCTAGTTTTTCGCTGTGTAATGGAAAAGCTGTTAATCTTCAATATATGTGAAATTTAAAGTGGAGTAATGTACAGCTCATGTAAGAGAAGCATCAGTCGGAACACAACTTGGTCAGCGATATATATAAGCTTACAGCGGAACATACCTAAATTCGACACTGTCTTACTTCACTCAAACTGGAGCAGCTTACTACGAAAATACTTAAGCAAAACTCCAAAAGACGTAAACGCGTTGAGTTGTGGGGCAAAAACATGAAACATTTCGGGAATTTCGGACGCCTTTTCCCCCGCGCGACATCCGCAAAAATCCTCGCAGCATGCACGCGCGTGTGCCGCAGGTGATGGTGCAATTTGTTCTAAAAATAGAATTATTGTCCCATATCATGGGGACAACCCCAATACTTGAAATGGCGCGCGCTTACGGTCTCCGTCCCCGATTATGGCTCCTGCTATAACATATTGTCTTGATGTCAAAATTTACAATATTTATTGCCAAATTTTCATCTTTCGCATACAAAAATCTACGAGAAAGAATGTAGCAACTAAGTATTGAATGTTTCATACTTTTAAGTGGAAAAAATATCAAACGTAAGATTTATTTTGCCAAATCGCTCGCATTGTGGGCTGAAATAGCGCCACAAAACACCGGCAACAGATTGTTTTCAGTCGTGTGTCGTGACGAAAGCTGACTCTATGCATTGTTAAAGAGGAGGCTAGGTAGAAGAAATGTACAATTTACCATCTCTTTGCGGCGTTCTTATTGGAAAAGGTCAGAGAAAAGAATTGGATTTACGTGTTTGAAAACTTTGTTTAAGTTCAATCTTGACACCAAAATTGCAGTACATATTCAAGAAGGGAAATCGATGCCCCCAGAATAACCATTACGTTTGATTTAGGAATTCTGGCTTTATAAATTACCCACAGACAGGTTGTAAGAACTGTTCTTGTGGCATATTGTGTATATTTCATCTCGATACAGTCGCATTAAAGAGCATTAAATGAAGCGGCTGCAATTTGTGGCAGCTCGACTTAGCATGTTTTTTTAAAAAACTAAATCAGTGACGACTAAGATGTTCAACGACAAAATAGGAAAAAAATTCCAAAGTAATACCAGGAGTGCGAATTTAATTCCTTACATGGTACAGTCACATGAAAAATGATAAGGAAAAACAGTACTTTTGTTTTAAGCGTCCTGTACAAAAAAAGTTAAGGTTGTGAAGTTTTAACCAGTGATTTGTAGAAGAAAAAGTGAGAAACTTGCTGAACTGTAATTCAGAGGTGGATTGTTTATAAATTCAAGAGAAAGATATCTTTGCCATTTCGGTGCAAACGAAGATGTGATTTTCCAGCATACGCTCCGCTCCAGTTTTCACGTATTGTTCCTAGAAAGCGATAACAAATTCAAGTTAAAAAGTCGTTCATCACTGAAACGTGTTATGTCGATTATAGAAATGAACTCTATTATTTCTAAGAAATAGTGATCAACAGCTCATTTCTCCTTTCACCAGATGATGAGAATTTCAATTAATTTCAGTTAATTACAATAATATTAATTTCAACAAGATGATGAGAAAAAAGGAAGTCATCAACTTTGGATCATTGTCTTGCTGGAGCAGTGAATTGGCCATTTCCGAGTTTACCTTGTCCTTCTGTTTGAAAACCACTTTTGCGATGGAAGGCAAATTTCACTCTCGATTTCTGATTTTTTTCTAATTTCTTTGTGTACGATGACAATTAAAAAATAAGATGGTCAATACGCAGACACGTGAGTTAAGTTATAATTATCCATTTCCAACGTTCAATAGTGCTGCCCACTTTGTTGCAAAAGTAAACAAGAAGTAAAGTTATATTATTCCATGATGATGATTAGTTTTCGATTTTCCATTATTTTATTGTAACCAGAAATAATTTGGCAACACTCTGTTAGAAATGCTGCGGGATAGCTTAAGGCATTTTAAAATTATTCAGTACCTTTAAGATTCCTGGAAGGAATATAGCCTAGAGTAATAAAATATTTCTGTTTGTCGTGAACGGATATTAAATTTTCCAGTTAGTACCGATAAAAAGTGGTAACTCCATACATGTTTGGAGCGTTTCTAGCTACGGTCTTTTTTTTTTTTTTTTATTTATTTATTTATTTGCAATAACACAAGGGAAACCAATGCTTACTTACAACACTAACTCTATTTACATTATATTGCTCTAATTATTTACACTATTTAAATTACAATAACTAAACGACTTACATTACTAACAAATACAGTTACACGACTTACACAATTAAGAAATACAGTGACGACAAGGGGCAAAGAAAAAAAAAAGACTGAGAAGAAAAATAGCTAGTTATCATTACAGCTTGAGGTTGTAGTACAGAAACATAAAAAAACAGACCAAAGGCATGTGGTACATTAAAAGTAAAATGAGTTATGCATCTGACAGGAGATTAGAAATAGATTAATGGGTAGGAGATAGATAACCCTACAGAAAATATAATCTAAAATATTAATTAAATCCTCATGTATCCTGTAAGAGGTTTCCATTTCTTCGTGTCTCCACTTTTTGTTTCTATCTCATATTGTAATTTTAGTGTGCATATGAAAAGCGTAAGATTTGGATGATCATTTTTTGTTTTAGCGAGCCATATGTGATATTGTGCTAAGAGAAAGCAGTAATTTATAAGAAGCGCAAATTGAGAGATATCTGGTCTCAGACCCAAAGCAGTAATATTTGTCAAAGCATAATCTCTAGGAAGTAAATTTAAGTTTTTCAGCCATTCAGTAAGTTTATTCCAAAAGTGAGATGTTTGACGGCATGACCAAAAAAGATGAATTATTGACTCAGAGGAGGTGTGACAAAAACTGCACTTTTCATCGCCCTGTAGACCTATTCTAAATAAAACTTTATTGGTTGGTACACGTCTATGTAAGAATTTAAACTGAAACTCTATCAGCTTAGTGCTCTTTGTGCATTTTTTTAGCTGAAAGATAGGCAGCATTCCAATTTATGTTGTCATTTATTGGTAGGCCACAATTCTCTAGCCACTTCTTTTGACTTGACTCTGGGGTTAAACTCTTGTTACTAATCAGCTTTTTATATATTATTGTAGTTGCTTTTTTGACCTGCAAAATTCTTGTTGTAAGTGGCTCATATTCGTGGTCGGTGTTCTGTAAATCTTGAAAATTAGAATCAGTCCGAAGAGACTTTACAGCCGATATTAATCCGTAGAAGCTGAGAGGGCGAGGGTCTATTTCATACTTACAGCGGAAATCATTGTTTTGTTGGCTATCTTTATTAGGGAGTTATGCCAAAGTTGTTGATCCAGAAAGTGATCTTTCGATGTTATTTCAGGTTCAAAGTTAACTTCCGCCCAGATTCCTAATAGTTCTTTTAAAAAGGTATCCGATAAGGTGTCTCTAACGTTGAGGTTGTAGGAAAAAAAGTTTTGACAGCCATATTGTTTTAGGGTTATATCAAAAAAGATTTTCCATTTTCCCTTATTGTTGTTATCTGGGTTGAAAAGTCTCCAAATATCAGTCAAACCAAGATTTTCAGAGAAATCTCGAATCACTTTTAAGGCATTTTTGTGTGTTCTGGCAAGGCCACCCCTAGCTAGCTACGGTCTTGAGAGAGGTGTCGGCAAGGCATCAAATTCCCCAACAAACCCGTTCTCTGTATAAAATGACTTACTATACACGACAAGTTCAGTGACAAAATAAAAGCACTCTGTTTAATATTTCCGACAGTGGGAAACCGACAAGCGAGATAGTTTACAAATCTGATTTTGCCATCAGCCTCCAAAACGAAATAGAGCTTTTCGTCTACCAATTTTGAGTTTAAAATATGTTTCTTCACACTTCAGTTACACAAATAAACAGTAATTTGAGGCTCACTTAAAGAATGGCTTGATTTAGCTCGAAAGATCATTTCATGGGCACTTTATAAAATAGTAAATGAGTCGAGTCAAATGCTTTGTCTTACGGATAAAAAGGATTTAAATTTGACAGGGGAAGAGCAACGTGTTCGCCACGTATAAAATAGCGGCAAGGTAGAACTGAATGAACTTTTCAATTCTCAAGAACTAGAAATCAACATACAATTTCTCCTAGCTGTTTTTAAGGTAGCTGAAGTAGATCTACAGTTCTTATTCATTTTAGCAGAACACGTTGTTAACTAGACTTTCTATAGAATGATAATAGAATCCTGGTTAACGGATTTTGTGATAAAGAAGAACCCAAATATTGATGGCATCCTATCAAACCCAAACGATACGAACAGCTTGTGTATATGAAAAGAAATTAAAGAAAGAAAAAACTTGACATAGAGATTTGAAATTTTTGCGCTCATTCTTGTTAAACCAGTACAGTTGGCAAATTAGTATATAACGTCTCAGTGCACGTATTTTCAATTGTCTAGATAGCACTTACACTTGCCTTCTGACTGATCAATAATAATAATTCTTGTCAACAGGGATCACAGATATTAGACGGATCCGTTAAGAAAATGGACTGCAACACTTATCAATGTTACATTCAACCACCTTAAAATAGTGTTAAAAAAGGAGGTCAGCAAGTCTTCGAAAAGAGTTAAACATTACTGACTTTTTGAAAGCTATTTCATCAATAAACAAGACTTGCAAGGTAGCTTTCATCAGCATTTTCTTCTCTGAAACAATGTGAATCAAAGTATAATACTTAAGTGAAATTTCGCAAAGCCTTTCCTGGTGTTAAGAAGGTGTAAGGGCTAATTAAAGGACTCACAAAAAGAGCTCTTGAAACCTTCTACAACATTAGATCATTACATAACGAAAACAAGATATATAAACAAGCCGCAAACTAAGTTTCCGGCCAAATCTTGTGTCCTTGTCCATTACTTTAAAACTTAAATGGTGTGTTAATACATAAAGATCAAGCCCCCCCCACCCCAATGATCGCAACATGTCAATCCAACATATCATAACATTATTGTGCGTAACATGTTGCACGCGCTTGCCCACCCTCTTGAGACATGTTCAATCATATTACGTGCTGATGACTAATACTTAACCAAAACACCAAACATGTCGCAACAGGGTAGACAAACGCACCCAACATGCTGGGAGGAGGTAGCAGGGAGCAAGATGACTCTTTTTCCCTCCTTGCTCCTCCCCAGAGGAGGTAGCAGGGAGCAAGATGACTCTTTTTCCCTCCTTGCTCCTCCCCAGAGGAGGTAGCAGGGAGCAAGATGACTCTTTTTCCCTCCTTGCTCCTCCCCAGAGGAGGTAGCAGGGAGCAAGATGACTCTTTTTCCCTCCTTGCTCCTCCCCAGAGGAGGTAGCAGGGAGCAAGATGACTCTTTTTCCCTCCTTGCTCCTCCCCAGAGGAGGTAGCAGGGAGCAAGATGACTCTTTTTCCCTCCTTGCTCCTCCCCAGAGGAGGTAGCAGGGAGCAAGATGACTCTTTTTCCCTCCTTGCTCCTCCCCAGAGGAGGTAGCAGGGAGCAAGATGACTCTTTTTCCCTCCTTGCTCCTCCCCAGAGGAGGTAGCAGGGAGCAAGATGACTCTTTTTCCCTCCTTGCTCCTCCCCAGAGGAGGTAGCAGGGAGCAAGATGACTCTTTTTCCCTCCTTGCTCCTCCCCAGAGGAGGTAGCAGGGAGCAAGATGACTCTTTTTCCCTCCTTGCTCCTCCCCAGAGGAGGTAGCAGGGAGCAAGATGACTCTTTTTCCCTCCTTGCTCCTCCCCAGAGGAGGTAGCAGGGAGCAAGATGACTCTTTTTCCCTCCTTGCTCCTCCCCAGAGGAGGTAGCAGGGAGCAAGATGACTCTTTTTCCCTCCTTGCTCCTCCCCAGAGGAGGTAGCAGGGAGCAAGATGACTCTTTTTCCCTCCTTGCTCCTCCCCAGAGGAGGTAGCAGGGAGCAAGATGACTCTTTTTCCCTCCTTGCTCCTCCCCAGAGGAGGTAGCAGGGAGCAAGATGACTCTTTTTCCCTCCTTGCTCCTCCCCAGAGGAGGTAGCAGGGAGCAAGATGACTCTTTTTCCCTCCTTGCTCCTCCCCAGAGGAGGTAGCAGGGAGCAAGATGACTCTTTTTCCCTCCTTGCTCCTCCCCAGAGGAGGTAGCAGGGAGCAAGATGACTCTTTTTCCCTCCTTGCTCCTCCCCAGAGGAGGTAGCAGGGAGCAAGATGACTCTTTTTCCCTCCTTGCTCCTCCCCAGAGGAGGTAGCAGGGAGCAAGATGACTCTTTTTCCCTCCTTGCTCCTCCCCAGAGGAGGTAGCAGGGAGCAAGATGACTCTTTTTCCCTCCTTGCTCCTCCCCAGAGGAGGTAGCAGGGAGCAAGATGACTCTTTTTCCCTCCTTGCTCCTCCCCAGAGGAGGTAGCAGGGAGCAAGATGACTCTTTTTCCCTCCTTGCTCCTCCCCAGAGGAGGTAGCAGGGAGCAAGATGACTCTTTTTCCCTCCTTGCTCCTCCCCAGAGGAGGTAGCAGGGAGCAAGATGACTCTTTTTCCCTCCTTGCTCCTCCCCAGAGGAGGTAGCAGGGAGCAAGATGACTCTTTTTCCCTCCTTGCTCCTCCCCAGAGGAGGTAGCAGGGAGCAAGATGACTCTTTTTCCCTCCTTGCTCCTCCCCAGAGGAGGTAGCAGGGAGCAAGATGACTCTTTTTCCCTCCTTGCTCCTCCCCAGAGGAGGTAGCAGGGAGCAAGATGACTCTTTTTCCCTCCTTGCTCCTCCCCAGAGGAGGTAGCAGGGAGCAAGATGACTCTTTTTCCCTCCTTGCTCCTCCCCAGAGGAGGTAGCAGGGAGCAAGATGACTCTTTTTCCCTCCTTGCTCCTCCCCAGAGGAGGTAGCAGGGAGCAAGATGACTCTTTTTCCCTCCTTGCTCCTCCCCAGAGGAGGTAGCAGGGAGCAAGATGACTCTTTTTCCCTCCTTGCTCCTCCCCAGAGGAGGTAGCAGGGAGCAAGATGACTCTTTTTCCCTCCTTGCTCCTCCCCAGAGGAGGTAGCAGGGAGCAAGATGACTCTTTTTCCCTCCTTGCTCCTCCCCAGAGGAGGTAGCAGGGAGCAAGATGACTCTTTTTCCCTCCTTGCTCCTCCCCAGAGGAGGTAGCAGGGAGCAAGATGACTCTTTTTCCCTCCTTGCTCCTCCCCAGAGGAGGTAGCAGGGAGCAAGATGACTCTTTTTCCCTCCTTGCTCCTCCCCAGAGGAGGTAGCAGGGAGCAAGATGACTCTTTCCATGGTTAATTTATTCATATATTCAATTTAGGTAATGACTCCAGAAATCGTAATAAACAAGGTGGAAATGCTTTTATTATTTTCCTTTACTTTGCTTGGAAGGAGAATTACTTTGCATTCAAATTTAGTTGAATCCAAGATACATTTTTTATTCCTTAAGCGGAGCGCAATGCCTCAAGAAAATCGTCAGTGAGAGATACCCCTACACGATATTTCGGGCACAGTGGTTTATCTTTTGTCCAAAATTCCCCAAAATCTTACCGGGGAATATTGTTAGAAGAGCATTTGTTTCTGTTCCTCAAACCTCCACTCCACTGAATGAGACAATCACGCGTGAGGAATAAATTTCTTTTATAATCCTTTACTTTTTTAAGGAAGGAGATTTGGAGGGAAGTATGTCTTAACCATAATCTCTTAATCTTTCCTTTTAAAGTCAAAAGTGGTTACATTTTCAGTACAACTTCCTCCCAAAGTAATTTTCTTTAAGATGGTCAAGGTTTAGGAAACGGCTGAAAGACTAGACTGCTTATTTATGCCCATAGTGTCGACACAGTGTAGTTTAGTCTTACCGCTACTTCTTAACCTTTAACCCTCTCAGAGAAAACTACTTTGGGAGGAAGTCTACCTCATATTACAACCCCTTTTTGAACTTTAAAGGGCGAGTGGAGGATTATGGATGAGAGTTAAACTTCCTCTCCAAATATTCTCTCCAGGAAAGTAAAGGATTATGGACGAGATTTAATCCTCCTTCGCGATTGTTTCATTCAGGGGAGTGGGGGTTTTGGGGGACAGGAATTAAGACTCTTCGAACAATCTTCCCCTGTAAGATGGTGGGGGAGTTTTGGCCGAAGATAAAATACTGTGCACAATGGCTCGTGTAGGGGTATCTCCCGATTTTTTTATTATCTGACGATTTTTTTCTGGCATTGCCCTCTTCTTTGGGAATGAGCAATGTTCATTGGATTAAACTGAATTTAAATGCAAAGTAAAGGACAACGACACAGGTTTAACCGCACTCACCTTTCTGGTTCTGCGGCATATTTTTTTCTACAGCTATTTTCTAAATAATATTTTATCACAGGAAGGTGTAAGAGCTTATTGGATTCTAGTCTTTAATTTGCTCTTTGCACCTTCCTTACATCAGCTAAGTTTACTTTCGTTATTTGCGAAAATCTCTATCTTTTTATTCTTCCCTCATACAGACTTGATATTATATATATTCACGTCCGCTTCATTTGTTAATCAACTATTCCATCGTAACTTACTATGAGGATCGACAGATTTACGATAAACGGAGTACAGGTGCTTTTCTTACAGTTTATTTCCAAGTTCAAAGAGAATTTATTTGAAAGTGTTTCTGCATTTGTCTTTTAGCCAGTTGTTCGCTGTGGTGTATCATTGTTCACTTTCTTTACTACTCCTCAGGCTACCTGTTGATCGAATCAAATATTAACAGTTCATCAGAATGTGTCACGCAGAATCAACATGTATTATTATGCGCTGAACTGTGGGAGTGAGGGTGCTGCTGCGATACCCTCCTACTCGTTCTATATTTTCTTTCCAAATAAAACTTACGGTGCTTACATACATAATGGAATGTTCACAAGGTAACGTTAGCTTTTGGCTTCAGAAAAAATAAACAAATACTAAGCAAAATAAACTAGTCGTTTAAATATAGAACTCTTACTAAATGATTGCCAATTAAATCTCTACACTTTAAAACGTCACCATAGTGTTATCGAGCGCAGAATGAACTGTCTTTTGAGTCCATCTTTCAGCTTTGTCCGAGCGATTATCAGTTTTTTTCCTAAAATTTCGAGTGCTGTGACAGCAAATGGCCTTGTTTCACTGAGCCTTCTGGAGAATTTGATTATCCATTCAATATTTCTAAATCCTCTTCCGAAACTTCGGCGAGACGAGAAAAAATGTCCCTATTTTGCAGACTATCTTCAACCACTGAATAGTAATGGATGATCGTACAAGATATACCTTAGCCAATCAAAATGAAGTATTGCATTAGTATAATCCGGTAGATTTGTACTAATGATAAACAGATTACTGTACCGTTGTCAAGCACAATATCTGTTGGTTATTAATTCTTACATAATGATCAAGAGTGATCACAATAAAACGTTTTCATGAAATCATTATGAAGACTGATTGACTTTGTGAATTCTTTTGTTAGAAAACATTTTTGGACCTAGAAATTTTAAAGTTAAAATTGTAAATTTCATTTTCAAAGTTAAAACTTTAACTTTGCAGCAACTATTTACTTCTGCTGGCATGTTGACACGACCTTTTTTCCTTACTTATGATCAACAACACGCTTTGCCTCGATCTGAACCAGTAGGGAAGAAATGACTTGCATTTAATGTCTTTTTTCAGGTTTTCTGAACTGTACTTAACAAATCTTAAGAAAGAAACTGACATATTCATTTCCACTTGTCTTATTCGCATCCTTGGATGGACCGTGGCTCAATATTTCTCTGCAAACTGAAGTCGAGTGATACAAAACTTAAGCCCTGCTCCGCTGTGTTAATACTTGGTTGGATTATCGCTTACAGAAAACAGCACCTCTTGTCAAAGATAATTTTGTATGTTTTTGGTATCCTTAAAGGGACACAGTCGGCTTTGGGACCGCGCTGACCTGGACACTAGTTTTCTCACTTTGAAAAAGTTCACCTCAACCTGAAATCAAAGATACTCGTCGAGTACATCTAGAAATCCGCTTCAATCTTCGCAGTGTTTTGCTTGATTTTCAATCGTTTACTGAAAAACCTGTTTTTGAGTGGGCTTTTGCTCATCCTATGTTTTGTATCATATTTGGTTAAAAACAGTATGGATCGTGTCTCTGTGATATGCAAATTAACTATGACATCAGATGGTATCTAATGCGCATGTGCTCCAGCTGACTGTGTCCCTTTAACTTTTAATAGGGTACCACTGATTCATGCTTCAAAAGTATTCATATTATTGATAAAAGAACGTAAAACCGAAAAATCAAAAACAAAGCCTCTCCAGTCTTTTCAAGGTACTGGACGTTTTTTTAAGCTTTTCGAAATATATGAACTGATTATGTCGTTCTCAAACCTTTATATCAGCCTAGCGTTTTTGTCAGTAGTCCGACATCACCAAGTCCAATTACATCCTTTACAGGGACAGGATCCGGTACTTCTTTTTTTATTAGGTTACGTCGGTCCTTGCAAATTGACCTTGTGTTTTCACTGCTTACCAAAGCGTGGCTTATTTAACTATCAGAAACCATAGTACACTTGCCTGCCAAGGAGTTGAAAAACAAATATTGCGTCGGAAACAACATCAAAACTCGATCTGCTATTACCGACCAGCTAAGAAATAGACTGACAAATGCGGGGTAAAAATACAACCTTTATCAGCAATGATGTGAAATGATTTCCTGCTGCAAATTATTAACGACCTGTTAACATGTCCACGACTAAATTTCCTCACGGTTAGGTGTTCGATTCTCGGTTCCAGTTTCTTATAGGTCATCGATACAATTTCAAGCATATCCTTAAGACAGTTGCATTTGTTCAAATCATAGTTAACACAGGGAATGGTTAAGGATCCCAGCAAACATCAAAAAAGCAAACAAACAGGCTAAGAGTTATGTTGGAAGGTCCTTGACCCTGTACATCTTTTTGTTTTATGCTCCTAGACTGTGCATGAATTACGTAATCGCAATGTTTCTATTGGTTAGCTGTATGAGCACACATAACAACTTTTTGTATTTTTCCAGATTTTGGGCAGGGTCAACCTCCCTCCCCCGCCCCAAATAGCCAACAAAAACATACAACAAAGAAATTTGCCATGATTCATAATCATTTCCCTCTATTAACCATGTTCAAATGTATCGTGTTTAAGTACTTTCTTATCTCACTTTAATTATTAATTGCCAATGCGTCTCGAAACAGTATTTAGGTCAATGCTCTTTCCAGTATCTTGATAAAGTGAAAACATTGGAAACTGACGCAGATCAATATAAATAACTAAACTTGGTAACTCCTTGTTAAAACAATCAGGGAACGTTTTGTTGTGTCAATTAGTTCACTGCTTTTCTTGACGCTCCTGTGGCAAACAAGCACACTCAAAGGTGTTTTATGAATTTTGGTGTACTTTTCTAAGCTCAAGTCCATGTTTTAGACATTTTTATGGTTTTTACAAAGTCTTAATTAAGAAAAAAAATTGAATCGCCATATTTTTTAGTATTTTCAAACTTTTTGACATATTTGCAAATTTTGAAATCCAAGATGGAGGTCCTTTTTAAAAGCACGATATCAGTTTTACCTGACAAGTTATTGCACGAAACTTAACATTTCTAGATGATTTATCACCACATACTGCATATATGTTTTATTACTATACCGCATTTATAATTTGATGAACATGGAAAGAGACGCTCTCAGTTAACCTTCACCCTTTGCAGGTTCTAAAATTTGTTTCATTTTTAAGAACTCCATATAAGAGATAAAAAGGATAGACGAATATGATTAAAATTCAAAAGGTTTGTTCAAAAGTTCCAAAGCAAAAATTAAACCTTAATGATAATTATGTCTTGAAACCTTTCCTCAGGAATACTGCTTGTAAATACTTCTTGTAAAATCACGGTTCCTGCACTAAGTGAGACTAGTTTCTAACTTCTGATAATAACGTTTTCCAATGCAATAACTTTGTACTAATCTTCCTTATGTCGAATCGATGTAAAACTTTTACACTGAGTTGCTAAAATGAGCTTAGATCAGGAGCCATAATCGGGGACGGAGGCCGTAAGCACGCGCCATTTCTAGTATTGGGGCTGTCCCTATGATATGGGACAATTTTTCTATTTTTAGAACAAATTGCGCCATCGTGTGCGGAAAGCGCGCGTACACGCTGCGAGGATTTTTGCGGTTGTAGCGCGGGGGCAATGGCATCCGAAATTCCAGACATGTTTTATGCTTTTAGCCCACAACTCAATACGTTTATGTCTGTTGGAATTTTGCTCAAATATTTTCGTCGTAAGCTGCTCCAATTCGACTGAAGTAAGGCAGTGTCGAATTTAGGTATGTCCCATTTTATATCACTCAGACCAAGTTGCGTTCCGCTGCTTCTTTTACAAGAGTTCCACATTACTCCACTATAAATTTCACATATGCTGAAGATTAACAGCTTTTCCGTAACACAGCAAAAAAACTAGTTGGAAAAATTTGGATATTGCAGCGTTTGAGGACTTCAAAGTTTCCCTCCTCTTGCCACACGCTTGGGGGATTTCGCCAGAGTCTATCGCCACCGAAAAGTAGTAAACAATTGCAAGTTTGCATTTCGCCTGAATTGTAAGTAACACTTGATATTTCATCAAGGCCCAATAAGTTTACGTCTGTAGACACGGCTAGGCTTTGTTTGTGTAAAAATTCAATAAATTGTCTGTTGTCGATGAATAAGAGCGCCCGCCCATCCGTGTTTTTTGCAGTCAGTAAACATGACAAATTGGACTTCCGCAATAATATCTCTAGTTTTTAAATATGTTCAAGGTTGATAAATGTTTGAGAACATATTAAACTGCTTAGCTGAAAATATGTGAATACAGCAGGAATAATCAGCAAAGTTACGATGACGCTTTCTTTAATCAACTCGAATAACGATTTCGATTTTGTTGGCTGAGTTATCAAAACTCCTTGTCTATTGTATTTTCGCAGCTGTGTAAAATTTCACTACGTTGAAGAAACACAGATGATAGTAGCCTTTTGGCGTTAGTGAAAATTGTTGCAGAATCTCAGCACAAAAGATAACGAAAGAAATCTTTGTCAAGATTTGTTGCCAATTAGCTACAATTGAAAACACAGACTCGGACTTTAAAGTGCACGCCCTGGAGCTACTTGTACGCGTCAGACGTTCCTTCCAAAACTTGCCAAACGAGCAGAAATAATAAGAAACTATCAAAAACAGGTTTTGGTTATGATTAAGCACTGTTTGAGAAATTCACAAATTACCTCGATACCAGAGTAGAGAGATTTCTTACATAAACTTTATTCTTTAGACAACATCCACGCGAGAACCCATGACATGTGCGTGGATCCGCGCGGATGTATGTCCGAGTCAGGGTGGCGCAATTTGTTCTAAAAATAGCAAAAGTGCCCCATATCATTAGGTGCGCGCAGATCCCGAGACTTACGGTCTCCGTCCCCGGTTATGGCTCTTGCTTAGATTGAAGATTGTTTATTTTTTACGGAAAACGACATTCCAAGGAAGCGGGAGCCTGCGCGTGCAGCAATTAACATACTATGTAAATTCCAAGCTTTCTAAAGTTTTCGATTTTATTTTATCTATTTTCCATTTCACTATTACATTTCATAAGTGTAAACAGTAGTTTTGATACCTTTTGACCTGTGTACTTGTTTTATTTATCTATTTTTCTCTGGGTCCTTTTTTATTTATTTATTTATTTATTTATTTATTTATTTATATATATATATATATTTTTTTTTTTTTTTTTTTTTTTTTTTTTTGCTGTTTGTTTCAAAATGTTTCGACCATTACTTCAGTTTATCATTACAGCTACCCTGAGAGACTAGCGTCACATATTTATTCTAGCTGGAATGTTATTTGTTTGCTGTTTGCTTGAATACTGACACAAAAACTTTATTCACATGCAGCAAACTGTTGTTTTCTTGAGAAAAAGAAAATACTCAAACTACACTTTGAAATCTATGTCAGTGAAACATCGCTACATCGAAAACATGACATTTCTCTAAAGCTTGAGCCCACTTGTGCCCAGACACATGCAAGTACGTATCGAAACCAAACAACGCTCGTAAATATTTTCAGCCACCTGTTCTCTGTTCTAAACGTTAATTTTCCATGTTAAATGGTGTAGCAAGACACTAATTTGCCCTAGGCGATGATATTTTTTTATTCACCTCCATGTTTAACACTGTACTTATATCAGTTACACAGACGAAAAAGTAGTGCATGTTTATATAGATTGGTCAAGCTTCGGACATTGATGACCGAAAAATGATCGTGTTTGGCAAAGCGCAATTAGAATTGTCATGCCGATAAAGTCATGAGCTCTATCAGTCGTTATAAATTAAGTTGCAGTTCGTTCTTGAATGTCTGACAATACTATTTTAAAACACATTTGATTTTGAGTAATTCCTTCTCTAAATGAATCGCCTTTAAAGTTCATTTGCGGCCTCGTATAAGGAAAGCATTGTTCGCACTGCAAATTATCATTGTACTATTAAACTGGAATTGTTCTCGTAAATTGTCGTACACGCTTCTCTGTCTGCAGCGTAAGTGGATCACTTCCTTAAATCTTCGTTCGCAAAGCCAAGCCGAGAGTGAGCTGAAATGCTACGTTAGCCTTTGTTTTTCACAATGTTTATATCAAAATAAATTTGTAACAATTTCTAGTACCACCACCACGTTTTTATTCTGTTAAATTTGAATTCAAAATGTTAGGAAAAAGCACTTCAATTTTGCATTGCGGAGAATATTCGGCCGTTTCAAGTTGTCCTTTAAAATAATAAATTGCGATGTTCAACCTTCCACTTCAGTCTCGTACTCAAAATATTAATTTTCCCAATTGATTGTCATACATTTCTTTTGTTGTTAGTTTATGAATTTGGTAACATTGCCTTTGTAACATACTTGACAACGCAACGAGGTACGATGTTATATTTTGATCACTCTTGGACTGAATCCGTTAATGGTAAACGACTAGAGAAACAAGAAAACGACTTATCTGAAGTAAGATATTTCCAGGCCAGGGTCCAAGAGCCAGTACACTGCTATCCAAAATGACTACACATTTCTTTGAAAGGGCATTAAACCTAGAAAGAAAGGAAACATCAACAAAATAGCTGGTTAATATTGATTGTATCACTTAACACTTACTGTTTTCACAATGTTCTTACGAAGGTTATAATAATTAACACCAGCATGTTTTATTCTGTAACTTTGATTCCATTATGTCACTGGACAAGTCTCCAATCTTCAAGTAAAATTCTTCTTACTAGTTACAATATATCCTGATTCCAATATTTTCTCTCCAACTGAAATGCTTATAACAAGGGTCAGGAAGGCATTTATATGGTCAGACTCTGATCACTCTTTGGACTGAAACCGTTCAATGGTAAACAGAGAAGAAAACGACTTACCTGAAAAAAGGTGTTTTGCTGGCTGTCAACTTGAACCAGGCTTCGAGAGCTTACACACTTTGATCCAGCATGGCTACACTTTCTATTGAAACGATGTTTGCATTCAACCTGGTGATAAAAAGAGCAGAAAACAACAAATTAAATTACTTTTCAACGATTATCGGATCTCCAGTTGTGTTAATTTCGAATATTTGCCCCTAAATACACATTTACAGTGCTTTTCTAAAGCTTTACTTTATTGAAATTGATGAACAAATCTCTCGCAATCGTGTACTTTTAAGAATTCGTTCGGACATCAGAACAATTCCTCGTTGCCCAACCGGTATGTAAGAGTTTATGGGTTCGAATCCCGTCACGGACGGAGATGTTCAATTCTTTGTCCCAAACTCACCACACGATCAAAATTTCATCTTTCACTACTCCCGATTAGATTTCTCTACAGGATACTTGGAATGACACAGTTATTAAAGTGGTCGACGACAAATTCAAGTAAAATAAGGAAAGGGTGAACTTATCTGAATTAAGATTTTTCCAATATGTCATATATAGTGCACCAGCGTTCAAGAATTACACACTGCAATCCAAAATGGCCTCACTTTCTCTTCAATATCCGAGTTCACCTGGCAAAAAGGGAGATTAAACTTAAAACGAACTATTTTTTCCATCAACAAATTCGAGACGTGTTTATAAATGTAATAACAGACAATTCTGCAGTGACTTCTTAAAGCAGGTATCAATACTGTACGGTAAAATTATTTAAGAAAACACTAAATTTTTGTTGGCTGGCAAATCTCAAACAAACTTCCTGGTTCTGCCGAGGACATTAAAATAGTTAAAGATTTTCTCTGCAAGATACTTTAAAATGTATTGACATGGAAGGAGATTTTATTAACTTTAGACTGAAACCGAAAAACAAGGAAAGTTTGAGGTGCTGGACTTATTGTAGAGAAAAAGCGTTTCCAGCCATTAGCAAGCAGTGAACTACTGATTGAAACCACTGAATCCAAGAGCTAACGAAGTTGTTTTTCTTGCATTGGCGAATTTTCAGTCCTTCGTTTCATAAATTTTCCAGAAACCAAGTGAGGCAAGGTGCAAATAAATTTCTAACACCGGCAAAAAATATTTTATGAACGTTACTGCTGAGCTTTGGTGGTACATTTAGACAACATTTCTCAGTTAATGAATAGAAAACTGCGAAGATAATATCTGGTCTATCTGAACCAAGATGTTTGCAATACTTACATTGTACCAAAGAACATTAGAGCCACGCACTGTCGTACAAAATGGTCTTGTTTTCTCTCAGCATATCTTTTTTAAAACCTGCATGAAAAAGAAAAGAGGAAGCTTTGATACACTGACTTTTAAAAACTGCGTTAGGCTTAGGAATTTGGTCAAAAAAATGCAGAGCTAGCGGTTCACAGAGACATTTAAAGCATAAATACTATTCAGACAGCGTTTAAACGCACAAAGCAGTATAAACTTATTATTTTTTTGCTACATGAAGACAGTTTATTTGGTTATTTGGTTATTTGGTTATTTTCCTCAGGATGTACTCTACATAATAAAAGAAAATCAATTATTTTCTTCCTTGGACTGATACTGTAAATGGTATAAGACAGAAGAGTTAAGAAAATGAGAACGAACTTATCTGACTATAAAATCTTTCAGATGTCGTCTACTTGCATCGAAGCGGAGGGTAAAACACTACAATCCAAAATGGCTGCATTTTCTTTCAATGCACGTGCACTCTGTGTTCAACCTTGGAAAAAAGAGAGCAAATGTCAATAAATGAAGTAAATCTCCTTTATTCAATAGAACAGTCTTGTAGTTGTACGATGTTGCTATTTTCAGGCATATTACATTGTATTCGCTAGCCTGAAATCAAGAGACTAGAGAAATGCATTTTATAGTAGTGACTGGCTTTCTTTTCGCTCAGAAAATTTACTGAGTACAAACGTGTTAGGTCTGGGATTCTGGTGGTATATTGTATTTCGATCAATCTTGCTCTGAATTAAATCGTTTACCAGGAAAACGACGAACAAATGACAAAACTACGATGTACTTATCTGGAATCAGTCATTTCCTGTAGTCAACTACCAGGTTCCTCTAGAGCCCAAGAACTACAACCTGCAATCCAAAAAGGTTTCTGGTGCATTTTAATTTAAATTACAATACACTAGAACAAAAAAATCATAAAATTGTAGCAAGGGTCAAACTGAACCATAGCAATCAATTTATCGTGATAGCTATCTTAGTCAGAATTTTTAAATCAGACTTTGCAACAAGGTCAGATCATACTTGTAAAATAAAGATAATGTAAAACCTAGAATTTACCTGAGATTGAAGTTGATCGCAAAATGAAGAGACTGATAAGGAGAGAACGTAGCTTCAAAGCTGAACACGGCTGCTCATAATAGACTACGAGTAGTCCCTCTTTCACTTAGTCCGTCGTGCGTGACGCGAAAGAAATTCGCGAGAAAAAAATGGCCGCACGATATCCTAGGGGCTAGGAGCGCGCGAAAGGAGGGACTACCGCCTAAGCCCAAGGGTTTGCCCTTTCACGGCCGAGTGATTTTTCGGTGTAGGATTTCTCATCTAGACGTCCTCTTATTATCGCCTGTTATCAATAGCCCAGGGAGATCTGAATAAAATCGCTCTACTCTACTCTTCAAGTAGCCAGGCAAAAACATATGCCGTGAGAAGTATATCTTCGTTCAGTGTTCGTTCAGCGAAACTGCCAAAGAAGTTTTAAACAGAAGACGGCGAATGAGGCCTCTTGTAAGGATTTTCGCTGCGTCTAAAAGTTATTGCGAAAATTTCAACAGAGTTTCAACCGAGAATTTACATTATACATTATACATTATACATAGGAGATCATCCAACTGCGGTGAAATGTTTGCCGATAGCAGCGGAAAATTTCAGGTGAATGTCCGGTTTCAAGTGAGAGTCCGGATCAATCTTTCAAATGGGCGGTAGAAAGGCCAAGTTCAGTGAATTGATATTCGCTGACTTAGACGATGCTGTTGAGCGGCGAAATCACTAACACGCTCGCAGTCGGGTTGGAGGCAGAAAGCTTTGCCAAACAAAACACTGGGTGAATTTAAATCTTTCCAAAGCCTGTTGGCAGATTCGCAAGAACATCACGGCTTGCGAAGCGCGATTCCAACGCTTCGATTAGCTCTGGTACCGCTTCGATTTGCTCCGGTTCCAAAACATTCCTGCAAGACGTCACAGGCATCTCGAATGTTGACAACACGTTGTCAACGCGTCTAACATAAGTCAATCATATTTTTGCATTGTGAGAGCAACTCATATAATTCAAACTCTTGGGCTTAGGCGGTAGTCCCTCCTTTCGCGCTCTCCTCGACTCCAGGATTTCGCGCGGCCATTTTTTTCTCGCGGTTTTCTTTCGCGTCCCGCACGACGGACTAAGCGAAAGAGGGACTATTCGTAGTCTAGCTCATAATGGTTACATTTCCTTTGGGTTCCCCTCTGTTCGTCTAATGCCAGAAGGAGAGAGGAAACTGTCAAAAATATATCACCTTTGAGTTTGAGGTCCTATCAGTCGATCAATCAGTTTGGTAGTTAAAAACCGGCCATATAACATCGGACAATATCGCCTGCATTAACAAATTTCTTAATGTTCTCTTAGGATTATTTTCTCGCCAGAATTCAACGCAAGTTTGCTCAAAATTGGTTCCATTCGTCAAGTAATTTCTGATTTCACGAAAATGTGAACAATTATGAAAACATGAGGATGAATGAAGAAAAGCCACAATACAATTATAACTCAAATCTGCCTTTATTTCTAAAATTCTAACTAAATATTTTGATATTAATTACCCGAAAATGTATCAGAAATCAATCGTGCGGCGAAGGACAAGGATGGCTGGATAACATCTCAACAAAGTCGCTCTCAAAGTAAAACCGACTAAATTAAACTCCAATTAAAACATTCACGAGCAGTAAGTTCAGCGGTTGTATGGAAACAAACTGTTCCTGCATGAGAAAAGAATTTAAATTCTCAGGGAATATTATTGACGTAACTTTAAAACTGTTCAGTCAGATCTTCATACCCTTAGCAACTCAGAGCATCGGAACAATGGACAACAAGCCGGGTCTAAAACACAGGTCACATTCCACATGTCAAGAGTAGAAATCCTTACTCTACTGATGAATAACTATGCCAAAAGTTTCCCCTCGATCTAAAACAACATTTACGCAGAGTGCTAGGGCTAATTAGGGCTAGGAGACTGAATCTTGGTGCTGTTTATTTATCTGCAGCACAGTGACTCTGTACTCTGACTTGTGGAATGTGACCTACAGTTCAGGCCCATCGTGGACAACATTAAACAGTTACAAATACGACGAACAAGAGAGCTAGGATTTCTGAAATGTGGTATTCAGTAAGAAACTTTCAAACCTGCTATTCCGATGTGCTTGTCTAAACGAACTTGGTAATTCTTTATTCCGAAAGTTTCACACCCTCCCAGTATTCAACAATTTCTTCACTGTGTGGAGGTAAAAAATTGCTCAACGAACTGGTTATACTAAACCACTAAACTACGGAAAAGGGCAAGCGTAGCGAAACGAGGCGAAAAGCGAACAAGGTCAAGAAATGCAAAAACGAAAGCGTATACTTATCTGCGAAGGGGAGCACATCGACGAAGATACTGGTTCACCTTCACAACACACGACGCTCCCTGACACTAAAATGAACGGGATGTCCTTTGAGACTTCCTTACATACTTGATTAAAATTCATTCCACCCACTAGAAAAGTGTTTGCTGCATCAGAATATTTCATTGAGATTTCTGTGCGTCAAACAATAGAGCATACAATGATATCAATAAAAAAATATCGAATAAAGCACGCACTCAGTCGCCAGTTATTTTCTTCTACAAAAGCACAGGTATTTCAAATGAAATTCGTTGAATAGTTTTCAAGAAGTTGACTCTTGAAGTCCTTTGTGATATCACTTAAACCACAAGGAAAGACTGAACATGCGTCTTCGGGAGCTTGAAATTCATCGCCCCGTTTTAAATGCACAACGTGTCTTATTCTCAATTGTGGTGGCATTTTACAGAGCCAAGCCCTGAAAACTAAAGGTGTCAGGTGTTTACCATGACAGGCACGGAAGGCAGTGCTCGGACTATTCGGTGACAACACTGGGACTCTAAAATTTTGTAAAAGCAAAAAATATAAACATATCAAAAATAATTCTGATAAATGTATTTAACATCAACTCTGTCTTGAATTCCAAACATGATTTGTTACCCACAATGCAAGGATTTGAGTTAGAGACAAAACTAGAGGTCCAGAACAATGCTTTTCTCTGACTTTCCCTTGATAAAAATAACATTTCTCTAACCAAATAAACAACAGACATAGTAACGGTTTCTAGCCTGCCCTCAGGGGCAGCCCTCCTTTCCGCCCATTCATTATGACTGACAAGTTTTTAACAAATCCTTTTTTATAGGGAAAATGTCTTTTTCCTGACCATTTCCTGACCTTTAGCAGGGTGTCTAAAAAAACTCGATTAGCGAATAGTGCAGTGGTGAACAGTCATGGTAGTGGCGAATAGTCGTCAATAGTCACCGCTTTAGTTCAGCACTGATCTGGGTTCGTTGAAACTGATCACGTGAAAAAAAATAATAAAGTAAAATAAAATAAAATACGAATGTGAGGTAAGTGCTCTGTGATTAGTTTATCAACTGAAAAGACACAAACGACCTGCTCTGATAACCGGTTATAAAAACAACAACATCTAAGCTACATCTTGCGTTAATTGATTATCCAAACCGGTGGCCAAAGTATATGATGTAAGCAAGTATGTCAGCATACATAGTTTAGGTCAGCGGTTTATTATCAAAAGGCTCGGAGCCATTCCTATAATTAACGTCATGTTGCAGGCAGGAGTAGGCAAAATTTCCTATTTTCTTGTCAAAAGTTTACACAGTTGTGGAGAATACACATGGCTATACTGCATATGACCTGAATGGAGGGTAAAAGTGTTTCTTCAAGGCTGTCTACGAAAGACGAATGGACATCTCAGGTAGGCTGCCAGGAAGATACATTTTCACTTATAAGCAGCTTTTTTTAAAAAAAAAAAAAAAAAAAAAAAAACTACTTAGTAGCTGAAGCTTATATATGGTATGTATTTTCCTAATATGAGTGTTTTGAATTATATGCAGATTGCAGTGCAGCCGTTGGATGATATTAAGTTAAAGGGCTCGCTACGCGCATTGAAGGATTTAGTTCAGACAGCGCTTGGACCAAATGGAAGGTAATTTTAAGTTCTTACATATAAAATCCCTAACTATATCAATGTAAGCGTAAATTTATTGTAATAAAATAAAACACTCAATTCTGATTGGTCCTCCCCACGTTTTAGTGGTCATTGTATTTAATTTGTTACTTGCATTGTAGCTTAGCCAATAACATGCTGTCAATCATGTTTACTGTAGTGTCGGCTGACACTATAGACCGATATATTGACCGATATATTGACCGACACTCAGCCAATACAAGGCTGATACAAGGCCGATACCTGGCTGATGTATCGACCGAGTATCAGTCAATATATTGGTCAACAGTATCAACCTGCACCACCTAATGTAAACATGATCCCATTTTGTTAATATCCCAGGTAATGAAGGGTTTAGTCTGCTAGATACCCTGGTCCCTGTGGTTTTCTTTCTTCTTCTTCTATCACAAAAAGCCATCTTTGTGGTGGTCAAAAAGAGTGTAAAAAGAAACTGAACTCACTTGCTGCTTCGTGACTCATTTTCGCTACTTCGGGGCACAAATTTGAACATTAGGATATGAAGAGAGTGAGAAAACCTCTGGAATCAGGGTATCTTCTCCAAAGACCTAGCACTAAATAACGTTTGCTGATTCATGACCTGTATTTGACTGATTTGTTAATGTACATTGATGTCAAACCCAGGGGAGGGGACCCTGGCTATATGTGAGAATTTGACATCTACTACACATCATCCCACCCCTTCAATTATTTTAAATACATGACATTTGTACACGTGGGTCCGCGCGTGAGGGTCGGGATGCTTGACTTTGTGAGAGGAGTACTGAGCTTGAAGCCTAACCATATGTAATTGTTGGATCATCTTGGGAATAAAACCCATCACAACTGTTGGAAGGGAAGGGTTTGTTTTCCGTTATGCCTCAGTTAATTTATAACTGAAGGTAGATAAATATCCATTCTGCCAGCTAGGTGACAATGGAATCTAGTGTCACACTGTACAAAGTAATAGCTGTACCGATACAACAATAATTTCATTCAATACTTTTCACTACAATACATTTATCTTTATTTTTAAAACATGTGAAGTTTCCCATCTTTATACTTGTCTGATACTCAGGTTGAAGTTCTTCCAGTCATCCTCTGGTGGTCATGTGACTGTAACATCAACATCAGGCAAGATTCTTCACAGCTTGTCTGGCTTGTCACACCCCATACCAAGGTTGATACTATCTGCTGTGAAGGGCCATCTTGAAGGCTACAGTGATGGTGGTTTGAGAACAGCACTTCTCTTACTAAGGTGCCTATTAGCCTACATGTAATTGCATTTCATCTATCAACACATACAACACATTGCATCCATCCATGAAGCGTGACAAATTAAGCACACAGTTTTACTTTTCAAACGTTTCAACAACACGCACCATGACTGGTACAAAGGCATTTTAAAAGAAAGATTTGTCACGTAAGATTTTAAATTTAAATTTATCTATGACATAATTTTTTATAATATCAATTATTAAATTCTTGAATTTATGAATTTACTTCCATTTTCAACAATGTTATATTGTTATATTTTTTATTGTAAAAAAGTCATTTTAATTTTATGTACTTACATTTTAGCTAGGTTGTATTTTCTTTGTTTACTTGTTTATCAATTAATTTATATTTATGTTACTTAGTTTAAGAGTGGGCTTCCTGCAAGGCAGGTTTATGGCTAAGCGCAGTTGGTACTATAAATATAGAATTGTCTTATCTACATTGAAAGTTTTGTCCGTTATGTATCACATGCAAAAATGTTAAATTATATTTCTCTTTCAAAGATGAAACTAGTAAGATGAAAGTGCCATATTTGGTACGGAACATGTACAAAAAATGTAATGTAGTTGAAATGATTGCAACAACAACTTGCTCACACCTTGGGTTTAACACCTTAAAAAAAAGGTGGAAAGAAACGCTTTGAAAGTAGAGAGTTGTATGAGACCTCATATAATCTTGCAGTTATAGTCAGGGACCAAATCTGCTAGTTTATCTTTTTTTGTAGAAAACTGTTACTGGTAATTGTAGAGGTGTGCATAGATTTATTGATCCTTATTGTTTCTCTGTTATAGTCTGATACAGTCATCCCTTGATCTGCCTGTCCCAAGAGCCCTCATCACTCAGATCAGTCAACATTCACTGGAAGTCATTACCAGTCACCTACAGTCATCTCGATGGAAAATGAACATTGATATTGGTAACATGAAGACCATGCTGTCCATTGTAAACAGCATAATTGGAACAAAGCCTGCTTGTCGTCTTAGTGAATCTGAGAAACAGTATTTAAGTGTGCTCGTCATCAAGGTACAGGATTTAATATTTTTTGTGTGTTTATCTAGCGGTGGATACATGTTCAAGGTGCCAATGCACTCACTTAAGTACAAGTTTTTATTAATACCTCAAACATGACTTACACAAGCTAAAGAGATATAACTACCCAGGCCAGTGCTTCAATCATTGAATGTTTGTTAACATGCTATACGGTGGCTTTAGACTCAAACTTAGAAAAACACATGTTTGATGTGAAATTTGACTCTGATCAGGGATGGTAATAAGAGGACATAACAGGAAATTCTTTTTGAGATAAACCTTGTTAACTTTTTTATTCCACAATGTCACAATGTCACAATGTCACAATGGTTTGACACCATGCATTGATCAAACACACAGGCATTTCTTCAATCACTGCCAAGTAATTCCCAAGACTCTTCAGTGTCTGTCACAGACCTTCAGCCAGTCCAAATAGTGACTTGCGAGGGTGATCCTGTCCATGAATCCAAGATCATACAAGGTGTCATTCTTCAGGCCCCTGATGTTGCAACCTTTCAAAGAAAAAAAGCACTTTTAAGCCATCATGCCAAAGTGGCTTTGTATAATGTCTCAATGGCAGGGGACACTGATGAATGGTTTAGCGACAACGTTAAAATAGAGACAGCAGGAAGTGGTCATGGTGTTAACATGGAAAGTGCTGTGCTACAGCAGATGTTGAAGGTTGCTGATTGGTTGCTAGCTATTGGAGTTAAAGTGGTAGCTTGCCAGAAATGCGTACATCCAGCACTGAAGCAGTACTTGAGAGATAAGGTTTGTATCCAGCCCAGGCAGACATAATCCTAGAAACAGATTTGGGCACCTACCTAAGTGCTGCCTTCACTTCATTTATTCACCTGCAAGATACAACTGGGAGTTAAGCTAAAGAATTCACCTAGTCATGCATACAGCTGTGTAGTGTTTCTGATATCATTGTAAATCTAAGGTCCTACATGTCCAAAAGACAGAGATCTTAAGGACTATGCATGCGTGTACAGTATGTGATAGATACAAGTGTTTTTGACTGAAATATTGAATGTCTCTGTCATGAGATGAAAAATGGGACCCAAAATAGTTGTTGACAGCTGTTTTGTTGGGTGAGACAGTTCTAGTGGACTAATTTCTTATAAGGGATTAAAGACATAATACACTGAGATAATGCATAATTTGGACTGTCTTTTGTTTGTTTCTTGTTGTATGTATTGCTTGTGGCACATGGCAATAATAATTATTATCGCTAACAATTAATAGCAAGACTGGCAGCCCTGTAGTCTTCATGGAAGAAATGAGATTTAAATGAAATCTAAAACTCAGCTAATTTAGAAACAATTTCAATTTTTGTACAACTAGTGGGATTGACAGACCTGTACACAGCAGTCAGTTGTTAGTTTTTTTTTTTTTTTTTTTTTTTTGATAACTTGTTTTGTTTTCATCATAGGGTGCTTATGTGATTGACCGTCTATCCATTGTTCACATCTCTGCTGTGTGACGTCTGACTGGAGCAACAATCCTGAGCACTTTCAGCATGGACATTACTGAATCAAGCTTTGGTCAAGTCGGGAAGATTGAACATATGGTGTTGAATGACAAAAGGTCAGCTTCCTAAATCCAATAGTGCATTTAACGTATGGTGGTACAACCCACCATGTACTCTACATGTACATCACTTTATTTTAATTTCCATCCTTTGGTAATTATGATTACATAACGTCTTTTACCCTCAGTTTTCATTTTTTCATAACTGTTATTCTGATCTTGATTCTTACTAATAAAATTACTAGATTTAGAGCAGTTTTCAACTGAGTGTCAAAAGTAATCAGGCAGTTACATTAGTCTTGGTTTTACCACAGTTTGAGATTGGCGGAATAGTCTAATTGGTAAGTAATGGTTTGGTTTTGGTTTTACGGCATTCAATTGAAAACCACTCTATTGAGCCAGGTTTGGTTTGACTCGGTTGAACTCTCCTATCAGAAGCATCACTTCAGTCCATACCTTTATTCACCATACACTTGCAGTGTACAATGACAGCAATATCTTAAATAAATGGGCCTTCTGCATCCAATGGTCACATGATACAAAATGCACCAAGCTGGATGGCAAAACAATACAGCAGTCTCCCAAACAAACTTAAGGCACTAACCAACCAGTCAACCTTGATTTTGCTTTGAATTAGAGGTACATGCCTGTGCAGAGCTTATCATGCTGCATGGTAAATGTCATGTCAGTGACAACTGGTTTCAAAAAGGCCAGTTAGCAAACCTGCTTTTCTTTTTCGTATATTTTTAAACAGCTACATTCATTTGGTGCCAGAGTCCTCATTAACTTCATCTTCCGTGTGTACTCTTTTGCTGTGCTCACCAGATGAGACATCCCTTGACGAGCTGAAGACAGTTTGTCAAGCATCTGTTAGTGCGTTATATGAGACTTTGGGATGCCCATATGTGGTGCCTGGTGCTGGATGTCTAGACACTCACTTAGCATCATTCTTGAGACAGTATGGGAAAACGAATGGCTCAAAGATTGCTGCAGATCTTGGCTGTACTAAAGGTAAACACCTTGTTTGGCACTGGTATATAGCTTTGTGTGCTTTAGCAGTAACCCTCAGGGTCTTCAACAGTAACCACCTGTACTTCTTGATCTAAGCCGGCTACCCTGCTTAGCTAGTATTCCCATTCCTTATAAAAAGATGGCAAAATCAGCCACCTTCTCCAGCAAAAATGCTGCTACTTGGAAACTCTGTGACGACCCTGTAACCTTAATTGCCATTAGAAATCCAAGTTGCAAGCTTGCTGATGAAGCTTGCCTGTTGGCTTGAAATGCAAATTGATTGAATTATTTTTAAGTTAGTTTGAAGTCCTTGGACATGCCTTATAATTCCTACTTTAATCTCTAGGAATTTCTTTTTCTTAGGTCAATTTGTTGCTATCATCAACAATGTAGCCCATTGCCTTGAATCCTTGGCCGGATACCTAGAGCATGACGGTGGCAGTCACGTGACTGACTCAGCCAATCAGCATCACTGGAGTCTTTCTCCCAGAGCACTGGATCTTAAGCCCAGCATGCTTCACTGCATGTGTGGTTTGGTGTCATGTGATCAGTCATTAGAGTGGAGCATGATGGGACATGTCGAGAACTCCTCTGGTCATAACAGAAACAGCTGTTGCACAGTGGGTGCTAAGGAAATATTTGACAATGCTGTCCTCGATGTGTACTCAATAAAGATAAATTCTTACAGGACTGCATTTGAAACTGCTAATGCTATAGTAAGAATTCACTGTGTAGTTTGTAGCAGTGTGGCGGGAAATTAAAACTCGCAAGATATTTACGGTGCCGCCTATTGGTTCAGTTCTCTTTTCAACGTCTTAGAAGTAATTTCCCTGTCATCTTTTCTGTTCCAGTTTTATAAACCACAATTACGTTAGTATTCTCTTTTTTATCATTTGTCTTGAATTTTTTGGGTGGTTTTTTTTTTTTTTTGGGGGGGGGGGGGGGGGGGAGTTTGATAGATGAAAGTTGCACGTCCTTCTGATTCAAGTCCGAGGGAACAAGATGCTCCAGAGCTTACAACTGGGCCTGTCAGCTTGACCACTAAGTAAAACAGTATGAAAGGCACAGTAGAGCGCCGTACCTTAGCCCCCCTTTCCTAGGCAATTAAAATCTTCATGCACGCGTTGAGTTCTTATTCCATCTTAGTGGAAAGCCAGCAAAACAATCCTTTATTTAAAGTGGTCAGCACGCCACGAGAGTAACGCCACAAAATATTCGAAACGGAAAGAATCGAAAATGACTCCTATCATAATCGGCGTTTTACCGGCAGCCCTGTTTACCCTGAGCATTAAAAAAGCGCCGACAACTGTTTTTAGATACTATTAGATCTCCTGAAGGGTCGCGTTGTTCGAAAGCCGGTTAACGCTAACCCAGGATTAAGAGTATTAATTAAAAGTATTAATTTTTCCTATATAAAAATGTGTTTTACTGTTTACGTTTTGTGAAGTTTGAGCTTAGTCAGACTCAGAACAGAAGGACAAACAGTATAAACATAAAACCTCACCAAAAGTTACACAACTCAAATCAAAATTCTCGCTAATCCTGGGTTAGCTTAATCGGGCTTTGGACAACCCGGACAACAAAACGGAAGTGAAATTAGACAGTATGACCGTTAGTGAATTTATGTTTTTTGATTCATTTGGAGAAATCTACCAAACTTGGGTAAATGAATTGAAAGTCTAGGCACTGTCACTGCCCGCTGAGGAAACGGGCGGCGTTTCGACACACAACCCAAATAACTGTTGCAAACAAGACTGCGGAGGCCCTTTGCTCCCCACGGAGTGAAGGTGGCAGAGAAGGAGAGAAAGAGCAAGACGGGTGTGGTAACCTAATTATCAATTCAAAATGTGTTACTTTTATAAAGGAGTGTTAATCGAGTAACAATATCGCTTGGAAATCATCGACGAGCCGAAGAGGTCACACAAAAAACTATTGAAACCTCTCGGGAAGATCGAGCACTACTACGAATGACGAACGCTAACTTTATCTTAAAGGTATATTCTATAGAAAATTCAAAAGAAAACCTCTTCGAGATGCGTAATGTTTGACGCCGCTCATTCGATATGTCATGATATTATGAGCTCATAAACTCATTCATCAAAGGCGTCTTTGCTGTTACAAAACATAAAATTGTATAACATCCCTGGTATAGAAGCTTTCAGAGAAAGTTTAATTTTTTGTTATAGTAATCTGGCTGAGCGCACGTGGCCCTCAACTGCAATGCTCGTCTGTAGTGGAACTTATTTAATCATTTAAATTTTTCGCTCTGTGGTTAATGCTATCGGCTTTGTGTTTACTTTACTACCCTGTACCATACGAAAAACTAATAGCTTCCTGCAAGAAGCCTGAAATTGTGAAATTGACGGTTTCCAAACGAATTCATGATACATATCCAAGCCACGCTTATTGATACTTTTGCGTGTGGTTTAAAATCCCTTAAATAAACTTTGAAGTCCTTTCACTAGACATTTACAAATTATCTTTTCGTTTTTCAGCTAAGCAACGACATCAATGACAAACCTGTTGATTCGACTTGATGGCAGATAGTGATGACCACAGAAACACTGAGCGAGTAAGTAGTCTTGTAAGGGAGGTCGATGATTTAAAATGGAGTGCGTGCGAAAGCAGACGGATTTCAGCTTGTTGTTTTATGTAGAAGCGCTTGCAGTCCAGTTAAACAATGGTGGGGCAAATTGACTTGCAACCCGGAGTAAGTGCGCAAACTGTACTGTTAAACTTAATCAGCAGATATATTTAAGACGTTATCGAAAATCTGAATATCGCAATGGCAAAAAAATAACCCTAATGGAAATGATAAGACCAACCTGTCTTGAATCAGAGCTGTTCCGTGCTGCGCGTGCTCGGCTAACCGACGCCCCTGAAATATTGTTCAGCCCGGCCTGATGTGAATCCTAGACACATCGCCTTAGGGAACCAGGGAAGTTTCGTGCTATTTTTAAAATAGAAAGACTCGTTCTTCCTCCCGCCGACTTTCAGCAGAACATTCGTTTCAGAAATTATCCAACGAAACTTCGGCGACAGCAGGTTTTAATCGAAGCTGCCATGAACACGTTGCTTTCGCGAGAACAATTATTAAGTTCTCGTGTCATGAATATTTAAAAGATAGCTGAGTTTTCTAAAAAGCACATGCCTTGTCTTTTATTTGCTTCAGGAGGTTTTCCTCTTCTAATCAAGAATCTTAACAGAATAAGGCCGGTTCGTTTAATTTTATCTGCAGCTGGTGATTTTAATGCTGTTGCCTTTTTCGTTGCATTCGAGGAGCAATACAATATAAATTGGAATAGAAATCGCTCTAGCTCGCTGTCCTCAATGGAACATTGTCTGGGTGTGATCAAGAGCCCATCACTGGTGTAATATCGTCTTCCGCACGTGTTAGCAGTCGCAAGCTGTTTACATTCACAAACGCAAGCGAATAATTATTTAAATCATTGTCATTCACGACACACAATCATGGCCATAAGGCGTTAAAGACGTCGCCCAACGACGTTTTCCCAGCGGCCGCGTAATACCAGTTATTGACTTGACGTTATTGCAATAATTTCGTAATCGATAACTGATGAACAGTTCATAGATTAGATCAGTTACCAGAATAGTAATTGTTATAATGACGATGACGATGATGATGATGATGATGATTAAAAGAGGACTGTGATGACGGTAACGATGATTAATTTATCACATGTGGCTACTAAAAACATACTACGCATAACGCATCGAAAGAAAGTCGGCGCATGAATCACTATCTATAATTAAAATAAACTATAGTCGCTAATTCAAACGCTCCGAAAATTTAGGGGGCCTCTAAATTACCTCATGTTTTCGGAATTCTTTGTTACTATAAGCCGAAGTCCTGGAGCCATATTCCCTTTGAGAACCAGAATACATCGAGCACATTACGACGTTTAGTCTCGAATCATTTTCGATCAAATGTGATCACCTCAGATATGACTTTGTTAATTAGAAAATGTTCACAAATTTGGGTGCCTTCCATTTGACGAAAATTCCGGAATTTTCGAAACGAGGGCAAATTTCTTGAGAAAGTTTCCGAAAATTCGAAAATCACACAACATTTTCGAAAATTTAGATAAAGCTCACGAGGATATTCTCTTTTCGGTAAATTGTAGAAAATGCTGTTCTATTTGCCTCTGGAAATTTCCGGAAATGCAAACCTGAAGTTTTGGTCGGAAGGAAAGCGCCCTTTGACACCAATTAATTTTACGTCTTCTCAGCCTAACAAGTCGCCATAACCATCTAGCAAGATAATGTTCGTCTCTCTCAATGGTTCTTTCTTGGTAACACGCTCGTAGCTAAATGCTGTAAGGTCGATTGTCTGAAATCCACCGTCCAAAATTAATTCACTGACGGCTCGCCCTACAGCGGGAGACTGCTGACTACCATGACCGCTAAAGCCGTTCGCAAAAATGAGATTCCTTATCTGGGGATGTCGTCCAATAATGGCATTTTGATCCAGTGTGTTGTACTCGTAGTGGCCAGCCCAGGCGCTCTTGACCTGGTGAATTGAAAGATAACATCACAAGCGCTGATCCTATTACACCTTGGCTAAACATAATACTGTGTACCTTCAGAAGTATTCATAAAAACATTTTCCTAAAACAGGAATTTAAGCTTAAAATCTCTGAAAACATAGTTGACTTAGATACGTCAGGTTCCAAAATGTTCCCTGCTTGCTTAGGATGTGTGGCATTATTGTTTGACAAGGGTACTTTGTGATCCCCCAACCCAAACGACACACACAGACATAAGCTCCAGGCTAAATACGGTTTTTACGCTGCCTAGTACGAAACGGGAATAGAAGAACATTTGAAAAACGACTCTGAGGGACTTACCTTGAGACACTCAAATGCAGAAATTCTGTGAACTAAATTTGGCTTAATTCTCTTGTGAAAATACTCATAGTCGATTTCAAAATCAGAAGATTCGTGGTCATCTTCCTGTGTTAAAACAATAACAAAATGTTTTTACGCAGAAATTCCCTTTTGATGACAGTTTGGTGATACCAACTTTATAATTCTTGGTTTTTAAGTCACGAGTCGATAAGCAAGTAATTAAAACAACCTGAGCAGTATTATCCAGGCTACTTATGGCCCAGACCACCACTCTCTTTCGAAAATAGAGGAAGGCTTGGGTAAAAAAAAATACTCTTGAGCGGTTATGGAGTAATTGGGGCTGGACACAAAGAACAAAATGTGGCAGAACGGCAATCCACGAGAGTAGTAGCAGTTGGAGAACTAAGGAGCAACTAAATGAAGATGCTCTGAGAGCAATATATTCTTCTTTGAATTGTGTAACAAGCAGAGAAACTGCCAAACAAGGGGTATTTTGAAGACGTAAAATGCAAGGCCGACATTCGAAAACTCTGTTCGCCTTACAAACGACGGCTCCGCCCGCAATACGAGCGGCATTAAAACCGAGCTGTCCTACCGAAACGACACGATAATAATGTTTTTCTTCGCAACGGACAAAAGTAGAGACAATGCTTAAGTCGCTTTGACCTTAACTTTAGAATTCCGGGTTTAATTTGACGAGGAACAGCATATTTCGTTCAGAATAACGCAACTAATATCTTACTTGACGACACTCCACGAACTACGAGCGATTTGCCGGTGACCCATTTTTGGCGCCAAATTAGAAGCTTAGGGAAACAAAATGTTTCATACTTTTCAATTTTTGCAATCTGATATGATTTTTGGAAATGTAAATGCTGGTTAGTGAATATTTAATGCAATCTCCAGCGAGAAAAGTTGCCCGATTACAATGCCTTTCCTGTTAACATACATTAACGTCAAGACAGTAAAGTTTTTCCCGCCTACTGAATCCTGATTGGTCAATTCAAATTTCAGCCGCGCCAGCCGTATGCACGGTACCCACCCCCTTCCCACGCACTCCCCCGAAATAGGCAATCCCATAAGCACCCTCGCCGACACTATTAGCTAAGTATGGGTAGTCTTTTTCAAAGCGCTCCAAAAAAACATGACGTCAGCAAGTGCAGCTTATCCGCTGGTGTTTATGGTACATGTAACTTCACAGGACAAAGCTGTTCACACAAACACGTCATACTTTTTAAACCTTCTAAGAGAAAAGGTTACTGTTTGCTGTCTCACGAAGAACAACTCAGTGGAAGGAACAGTTAAATTAGGCTGTGGCTTTTTGTTCTATGCAGGAAATCCGGGGTTAATAACAATTTTTAAAGACTGCAGGTGACAACCCTAAAAAACATTATTTGATAATCTCCTTGTATTTATGGCAGTTGTCTCAAAATTTCCTGTTCCCCCAAAGCAACGCCTGCACATAATTCACACCAACATACTTCCAAACTGTCAGTACGGTGTCAGAGTAAGTTTCGCAACCAAATGGGGTACTGGAGAAAACAATTGCATCCACATGTACAGGGTTTCAAAGCTATCCTTTACATTACAGAATGTAAATGAAGTCATTTTAAAGATTGGAATTTAAAGAGGCTTGTATTTTCTTTCAAGTTCCTTTTTCATATTTTTCCATTGGGAAGAAGAAAGGTACAGTACTCTTAAGAGTGAATGCCTATAAAAATGGACCTAAATCGCCTATCAATGGCACAGGTCGAAAAATTGATTTCGCTTGTATTTTGTCCATAGATAGGTCCTAGTAAGAATAGAAACGGACCATAGTTAGTTTCTGCTAATACAGCTTTCTTTGGTAGAAATACGCCAAAACCGATTTCGACCCGACTGGGCTCAAAATCTACTTCCGGTTTTGCTGAATTTTCCGAATATTTGATTGCTTCGCGCTCCGCAGAACAACTACTTGAGAATCTTTCAATGGATTTTATATTCAGTTCAGGTCTTGGTAGTATGACTGAGCGAAAAATAAAATAAATCAAAGTTAGTTTTGAGCCCGAAAAGAGGTAAAACTGAAACGCAAAGTTTTACAGTATGTCGCAAGAGAATTATTGCTTAAAAACATCGCC